>NC_046165.1:72677078-72977078 GCF_011064425.1 Rattus rattus
GATAAATAGAAACAAGTAAATATCATGCAACATGGATTTTCCCATGAAAAAGAATGAAACTTTATTACAGGCAGCAAATGGATCAAACTAGGGAATATCATGTATGAACCACAGACAGAAAGCCATGCTTATACATCTGTGTAGAAACTAAACTAAGTTAAAGGGCTAGTCTGAAAGAAGAGGCACTATTAAAGACTTAGAAATATATGGGGATACGGCAAAGATAAAAGGTATATGGACATGATGAATTCAGAGATGGCTGAGGCAAGATCACCATAGATCCTATTAATCTGAATCATAAAAATAATTTTTAATTATTAATTATTTTATTTAAGATTTATTTTATTTATTCCACGTATGTAAGTACACTGTTGCTGTCTTCAGACACACCTGAAGGGGACATCGGATCCCATTATGGATGGTTGTGAGCCACCATGTGGTTGCTGGGATTTGAACTCAGGACCTCTGGAAGAGCAGTCAGCGCTCTTAACCGCTGAGCCAACTCTCCAGCCCTAATTATTAATTATTAATTAATGTTGATATAAAAAGTAACCCGTGCCTTTTCAAGATTGTCTCAGTTTTGGATAGTTGTTAGTTTTAGCACTTTCTTTAAGGCATTTTTCATGTCTTTGTTTCGGAGACTGTAGATGAGGGGATTTATGAGGGGTGTCAGGGCTGAATAAATCAGAGTAACGATCTTCTGCATGCCTGCTGGGTTCCCTGATGTTGGACTCACATACATCACCATAAGAGTTCCATAGAACAGAGACACCACCACTAAGTGGGATCCACATGTGGAGAAAGCTTTAGTTCGACCAGCACCAGAAGGAACTCGAAGCACAGCTCTGAGCACTAGAGTGTAGGATCCCAAGATGGAGCAGAAGGGCCCAAAGATAATCATTGAGTTGAAGGTATAACAGAGAAGCTCGGTGGAAGGAGCAGGTACGCAGGATAGTGCGAACAATGGTCCTGGGTCACACACAAAGTGGTCAATGATGTTAGGTCCACAGAAAGGAAGTTGGGAGATGAGGATAATGGGGACTGGATAGCACAGGAATCCACTCACCCAGCAGATACAAATCAGGATGACACAGAACTTCCTAGTCATGATAGAGGGGTAGTGTAATGGTCGACAGATAGCCAGGTATCGGTCGTAAGCCATAGCTGACAAGAAGAAACACTCTGTTGTACCAAGTGAAAAAAAGAAATAGAATTGGAAGAAGCAGGCAGAGAAGGAGATGGTCTTACTCTCAGAGAGGATATTGACCAACATGTTTGGGATGGTGGAAGAGACATACCATATCTCTAAAAAGGCAAAGTTTCCCAGGAAGATGTACATGGGTGTGTGGAGCTTCTGATCCCATCTAACAGCACACACAATAGCTCCATTCCCCAGCAAGGTCAAGAGGTAAAGAATCAGAACTGAAGAGAAGAAGAAACTTCGCATCTCCCCCTGGATACTGAAACCCAGGAGGATAAACTCAGTCACAAAGTGTATCGTATTGTTCTTGGATCCCAACGCTGTTAGAAAAACCGAAACAACAGAGAAATGAATGATAATGGATATTTTTCACATTTTTCAAACACACTGCCAGTAAATGTACCTGTAATTTTTCATTGGTTCCTCCTGATGATCCTTTGAGCAATAGGAGGAACACTCTTTTCTTGTTTACAAAGGAGAAGAAAATGACATGCAGAGATTGAAAGAGTTCACTTGATGGTATCTGCAAAGCCAGTTTTTTTCATTCATACCAGGTTATTTGGACTTTTGATATCTGTACTGGTAGAAACCATTGTCCTTTGTAGGAACTTTGAACACATGTTTTTAATTCTGAAGCACAACTAGGTATAAATCTGAAGGAAAACAGTGCTAAATTGCTCTCTTAATCAGTTTACACATGGGCATCTGATAAAAACAGATAAGATTGAAACTGTGGGGTAGACTTCAGACCTGTTGCATTTCTATTTTTAGGTAGGCTCTGCACAGTAAGTATTCAGACATCTTTACAATATTTTGGGAGCAACCTACATAGTTTCTTTGTGATCTCACCCTTTCTGGTCTCATCTGGATTAGCTCAGCCATCCAGTTGTTTCCCTTGAGTCCTGGCTTTCTTAAAGCACTTTTTTTTTTATATTGAGCATACTTTATTACTTCTATGCATGATCCTGGCATTCCCTAAGTTAATTTTATCTTTGTTGAATATACACAAAATAAGTCAATTCTGTTTCCTGTGAAGATCATGGTGAAATGTAAAATTAAATGCAGACAGGCATTTATTCCCTACACAAGATTTCTTCTGTGGGTCATTGCTTCCCCAGCTTTCCTCTCCTTCTCCTGTCACCTGAGCTGTGCTTCATTAGCATGGCTTGACTTTTAAGGTAACTTGCTGTTGGGCGTGTCAGATTCTCTAGTATATAAAACAATTTTATTTTTGGCACGAATTAAGCCCTACCCTGTGTAACTCTTTCCTTTACAATCTTGCCTTATTTTTACTATTTAAAATTAAAATATAATTAATTGTAATAATGAACAGAAGGATCATCTTAGGATGTGTAGAGACTGGTAAGTTCTTTCTACTATTGATTGAACCAGTAGTTGATATCAACTGAAAATTTGAATATTTTGCTGATAATTTTCTGGAAGATATTGGTCTAGGCTTCCTGAGTCACCCACCACCAATATTTTATTTTTCCTTTTCCTCCCTTTTAATGAGACTAGACAATTTTCTCATACAATATAATTTGACTACAGTTTTCCTTTCCCTTTACTTCTCCCAATTCCTCCCCTCCCCTCCTTCTATCTAAAGCACCCCTCTTTCTGTCTCTCATTCTAAGTGATAACAACCAAACACTACAAAATAAAAGGTATAGATGCACCCCCCATCACCTTGCAGTTAGACAAAGCAAACCTGCAGAAGGAAAAAAGCCCAAGAGAAGGCACAAGAATCAGACACTCACTTGTTCACACACTTGGGAGTCCCTTGGACACTAAACTGAAGGCTCATATATATATCCAGAGGATTTGGTGCAGACCTGTACATCCACTATTTTAAAATGACCAATATTTTGACTCCAAAATAAAATAATTGACAGTGTATCAATCGCGGATACTAAGATACTCACCGAATTCCATCCTCATGCCCATTAATGTACTTTCTAGAGAGGTCAGTGGCGTAGTGCTTGTCAAACCTGGAGTAAAACTCAGTGATAGATATTATATTGCCAAGTTAAATTTGGATATTAGGAGTGATAACATTTTTATAATGAAAATTCTTTTATTTTTATAATTATTTTTGGAGATAGGGTCTCAAGTAAACCTCTAACCAACTCTGTATATAAGGGTTACCCTGAACCCCTGATCCTCCTGCCTCCACTTCATCAATAGATTTGAAAGATCACAGGAATGTGAAACCATGGCCAGATGTATGCAGGGACAGGGCTTCGTGCCCCCTAGGCTACCTCCATCCCCCAACTAAGTGAGCTACATCTGCAGCCCTAACTTACATGGTTTTTATGAAATGTGCATTTATTCAAGTGATTTAGTTCAATATAGTATAATTGTGACTAACATTAAAATTTCTAAGAGAATTGCAATTTCAGATATATTTTCATACTTATATGGGTCAGGCCACATACTGTGTCACTCTTGTCTGGTAACACAGTTACTAGGTTTGCAGTAGAGATAAAAGATTGCATACTGAATTTAAATTGTAGCACTCCAGCAACTTCTCATTTATTCAGTCATTTAACAATGTCCATCCTGTCAGCGTGTTAAGTTCTGGGAATAGGCATTAATATGAAATATAAGGCTTCTTTCTCTTTAGAAGATTTGCTTTATCAAATCGAGGAAGAGTATGATCCTATCTGTTTGCTCATGTGTACATAGTTTCTTCAGCTCTGTAACTGTTCAGCTTTCTGTGTGCTTGGAGTAGAATGACATCTATTCCAGTGAAGGTTACAGTGAGTAAATCTGGGTAGTATAAACCCCATGATGAATTTAATTGGGCATAGCATAGATCCTTCGGAATTCTCTCTATAGTAGACAGTAGCGTGAGACATTAATTGTTTACCCTATTCTTGGCACCAAAAAGAGAAATAGAATTACACGTCAGTGTGTGGCTTTGAAATAGATTCCCTATTTCTTAATTCTTAATTTTTAATGCTTTGACTCTATAATGCACCAGGTTTTGCTGACATTATTTGTGCAGGAGTGGAGTTATGATTATCTAAGGAATGGGAAGAAGGTAAACCACAGATACATTAAAAACGATTGCATTTTTTTCAGTTGAAACCATCTCAAAAAATACACTGATCAGCAAGTTACACTTACCTTTTCGATCTTTCTGCTCATCTTCAGGGATGCACAAATGGGCGGCTGGGTTGAGGAGGAAGACAAAGGACCTAGGGAATCTGTCCTGTAAAGTTAATATGGGAGCCAGACTCTCCTCTTTACCCCAGTCGCTTGTGAAAATTTAAGCAACTTGCCCAGGGAAGTGATTTAAAAAATTATAAGAGCAGGGGCTCTTTTTCTTCTTCTTCTTCTTCTTCTTCTTTTTTTTTTTTTTCCGGAGCTGGGGACCGAACCCAGGGCCTTGCGCTTGCTAGGCAAGCGCTCTACCCCTGAGCTAAATCCCCAGCCCCCAGGGGCTCTTCTTTAAAGAACTTATGTTTTATGTGATCAAGTCTAAAGGAAAGGAGAATCTACCGGATTACTTCTTTCTCAGCTTGTACACACTCATTTGTCACCCCTAACCATGCTGACAGACAGCGGCCCTCCTCAGCTGCTCCTCAGGAATGTAATCTGTTAACTAAGGCATCGCTATTTTACAAAACAGTACAAGTCTGAGGCCATGTTTTGACAGGGATTTGATGACCTCTTTCCCAGTATCAACACATCTGAACACTATTTTTTTCCTGGATCTTTTATGGCACGGACTCTATATTGCCTGGAGAAACACCAGTGTAAATATATTGCTGTGCACATACTTTAAGAGTATGTTGGGAGAAATGAAAAATCCGGTATCTTTTGCTACACAAAGGAAAACAGAATTACGGGATCCCCAGACTGCTACGCTTTGAGCTGCTGACAGCCAGCCAGCCCTGAAGCTACAGAGCAGCAGTGCTGTGCATGCAGGCTTCCGAACGTACCTGCTGGCACTTCCGGCTCCACAAGGAAGGTCTTAGAGAAACTGCTGTCGTGAGAATCTCTTTTCCTTACACAGACTAAAAGCTGAGTTATGGACAGAAACTGTTGCATGTGGCTTCAGAGATTTATGTCCTTTGGTACTCGGAACCAAATAAAACATGTTTATCAAGTTAGAGATTATTAAGACTTGGCAAATCTCTTCTGAATAAGGCCCATAGTTCTCCAGTGTGTGTGCTGGGAGGTACCTACTTCCTTCCCTGTGCCTCTGTTTCTGTGAGCGCATTTAATTCTACCTGGATCCCTTTATATTTTCCCAAGTGGCACCATGAGGAAATGATGTACTGGGTACAGTGGGGAGGCTAATGATGTACTGGGTACAGTGGGGAAGCTAACAAGGAAGAGAGAAAATCCCACACGTGTATTTAAGTGTGTGAACACAGGGCCACGTGTCTTGGTGATTACTCAATTTAGACGCTCCAGAATAGACTTGCTTAATCCCCTTTGAAAAATCATTGCTCAACAAACATTTATTAGTACTCACTATATGTCATACTGCCAGGTAAACACTGATTACATATGGGTGATGAGAACAAACAAGGTACGAATTTCATGGAGATTGCATGCTATTTTGGGCTTCAAATATAAAGATACTAAAGACTGGTAAACTTAGACTGGTATGATTTGAAGTTTTATTTTCTTTCAGCTTGTTGTACCAACCTAAAAAAAATTCCAAAGTCACTAATGTATGTGTTGACATAAATTATACTATTTGAAAGCTCATTCAGGTGATGCTATACTGGCCACTAATCTCAGAGAGGGTCTTAGTTAGGGTTACTGTTGAGACAAAACACCATAACCAAAAAGCAAGTTGGGGAGGAAAGCATTTATTTGGCTTACACTTCCATATTGCTGTTCATCATGAAGGGAGTCAGGACAGGAACTCAAATAGGGCAGGAACCTGGAGACAGGAGATGACACAGAGGCCATGGAGGGGTGCTGCTTACTGGCATGTTCCTTATGGCTTGCTTAGACTACTTTCTATAGAACCCAGGACCACCAGCCCAAGAACGGCACCACCCACAATGGGCTGGGCCCTCTGGTATTGATGACTAATTAAGAAAATTCCTTAAAGCTGGTTGTTATGGAGGCATTTTCTCACTTTTGGATATTTTATATATTTATATTTCAAATGTTATCCTCATTCTTCCCTCTCCCATCATCTCTCTGCCCTCCTCCTGCTTCTATGAAGATGCTCCCACTCCCATCAACCCTCTCCCACATCAGTGCCCTGGAATTCCCCTAACTGGGGAAATGAGCCTTCAGAGGACCAAGGGCTTCTCCTCTTGTCAATGCCTGACAATGCCATCCTCTGCTACATATGCTGATGGAACCATGGGTCCCTCCATAAGTACTCATTGATTGGTGGTTTAGTCTCTGGGAGCCCTGGGGGTGGGGGTTTGGTTGGTTGATATTGTTGTTCTACCTATGAGGTTGCAAAACCCTTCAGTTCCGTTCTCTAACTCCTCCATTGGGATCCCCATGCTCAGTTCGGTGGCTAGCTGCAAGCATCCTCATCTGTATCAGTAAGGCTCTGGCAGAACCTCTCAGGAGACACCCATATCTGGCTCCTGTCAGCAAGCACTTCTTGGCATCAGCAATAGTGACTGGGTTTGGTGGCTGCTTATGGGATGGATCCCCAGGTGGGGCAGTCTCTGGATGACCTTTCTTCACTCCCTGCTCCACTCTTTTTCTCTGTATTTCCTCTGGTGCATATTTTGTTCTACTCTCTAAGAAGGACTGAAGCATCCACATTTTGGGCTTCCTTCTTCTTGAGGTTCATATGATCTGTGATTTTTTCTTAGGTATTGAAGCTTTTGGGCTAATATCCATTTATCAGTGAATGCACACTGTGTGTGTTCTTTTTTTCTTTTTCTTTTTTTTTTTTTTTCGGAGCTGGGGACCGAACCCAGGGCCTTGCGCTTGCTAGGCAAGCGCTCTTCCGCTGATCTAAATCCCCAACCCATGTGTGTTCTTTTGTCACTGGATTACCTCACTCAGGATGATGTTTTCTAGTTCTATCCATTTGCCTAAGAATTTCAGGAAGTCATTGTTTTTAACAGCTGAGTAATACTCCATTGTGTAAATGTAGCACACTTTCTGTATCCATTCCTCTGTTGAAGGACATCTGGGTTATTTCAAGCTTATGGCTACTATAAATAAGGTTGCTATGAACATAGTGGAGCATGTGTCCTTGTTATATGTTGGAGCTTCTGTTGGGTATATGCCCAGGAATGATATATCTGGCTCCTCAGGTAGTTCTATATTCAATTACCTGAGGAACTGCAGACCGATTCCAGAGTGGTTGTACCAGCTTGCAATCCCACCAACAATGGAGGACTGTTCCTCTTTCTCCACATCCTTGCCAGCATCTGCTGTCACCTGAGTGGGAATTTGATGGGGACTGCATTGAATCTGTAGATTGCTTTTGGTAAAATGGCCATTTTTACTATATTAATCCGGCCAATTCATGAGCATGAGAGATCTTTCCATCTTCTGAGATCTTCAACTTCTTTCTTCAGAGACTTAAAGTTCTTATCATACAGATCTTTCACTTGCTTGGTTAGAATCATATCAATGTATTTAATATTGTTTGTGAAGGATGTCGTTTCACTAATTTATTTTTCCTCAGCCTCAAGAGAAAGGCTACTGATTTGTTTGAGTTAATTTTATATCCAGTCACTTTGCTGAAGTTGTTTATCAGGTATAGGAGTTCTCTGGTGGAATTTTTGGGGTTACTTAAGTATACCATCCTCTGCAAATAGTGATATTTAGACTTCTTCTTTTCCCATTTGTATCCCTTTGACTTTTTTTGTTGTCTAATTGCTCTGGCTAGGATTTCAAGTACTATATTGAATAGGAAGGGAGAGAGTGGGCCGTCTTGTTCAGTCCCTGATTTCAGTGGGATAGCTTCAATGTTGGCTACTGGTTTGCTGTATATTGCTATGTTTAGGTATGGTCCTTGAATTCCTGACCTTTCCAAGACTTTTAGGATAAAGGGTTGTTTAATGTTGTCAAATGCTTTCTGAGCATCTAATGAGATGATTATGTGGGTTTTATATTTGAGTTTGTTTATACAGTGGATTGCGTTGGTGGATTTAAGTATATTGAACCATCTCTGCATCCCTGGGATGAAGCCTACTTGATCATGAGGGATGATCATTTTGATGTGTTCTTGGATGCAGTTTGTGAGAATTTTAGAATTGATATTTATAAGGGAGTTTGGTCTGAATTTCTCTTTCTTTCTTGGGGGCATTGTGTAGTTTAGATCTGAGCATGATTGTGGCTTCATAGAACAAATTGGGTAGTGTTTCTTCTGGTTTTATTTTGTGGCATAGTTTGAAGAGTATTGGTATTAGGTCTCCTTTGAAGGTCTGAGAATTCTGCACTAAACCCATCTGATTCTGGCCCTTTTTGGTTGAGAGATTTTTAATGACTGCTTCTATTTCTTTAGGAGTTATGGAACAGCTAAGTTTAGATGGTTTATCTGGTCCTGATTTAACTTTGGTACCTGGTATTTATCTAGAAAATTGTTCGTTTCCTCCAGATATCCCAGTTTTGTTGAGTATAGGCTTTTGTAGTAGGACCTGATAATTTTTTCCCCATTTCTTCAGTTTCTGTTGTTATGTCTCTGTTTTCATTTTTGATTTTGTTAATTTGGATACTTTCTCTGTGACCTCTTGTTAGTCTGGATAAGGGTTTATCTATGTTGTTGATTTTCTCAAAGAACCAGCTCCTGGTTTTGTTCATTATTTGTAGAGTTCTTTTTGATTCTACATGGTTGATTTCAGCTCTGTGTTTGATTATTTACTGCTGTCTACTCCTCTTGAGTATATTTGCTTCTTTTTGTTCTAATGCTTTCAGGTGTGCTGTCAAATGTATGTCTTCTTCAGTAAATTTATTTATTTATTTATTTATTTATTTATTTATTTATTAGAGGGACTTGTAGCTATGAGTATCCTCTTAGCACTACTTTCATTGTGTCCCATAAGTTTGGGCATGTTGTGCCTTCAGTTTCATTAAATTCTAAAAAGTCTTTAATTTCTTTCTTTATTCCTTCCTTGACCAAGTTGTCATTGAGTACAGTGTTGTTCAACTTCCATGTGTATGTGTATGTGGTTTTCTGTTGATTTTGTTGCCATTGAAAACCAGCCCTACAAAGATTAAAACAGAGACTGAAGGAACATCCATTCAGAGCCTGCCCCACATGTGGCCCATATATATACAGCCACCCAATTAGACAAGATGGATGAAGCAAAGAAGTGCAGAAGTGTAGATCGCTCCTGAGAGACACAGCCAGAATACAGCAAATACAGAGGCGAATGTCAGCAGCAAACCTCTGAACTGAGAATAGGACCCCGTTGAAGGAATCAGAGAAAGAACTGGAAGAGCTTGAAGGGGCTCTGAGACCCTATATGTACAACAATGCCAAGCCACCAGAGCTTCCAGGACTAAGCCACTACCTAAAGACTATACATGGACTGACCCTGGACTCTGACCTCATAGGTAGCAATGAATATCCTAGTAAGAGCACCAGTGGAAGGGGAAGCCCTGGGTCCTGCTAAGAATGAACCCCCAGTGAACTAGACTGTCGGGGAGGGGCAGCAATGGGGGAGGGTGGGGAGGGGAACACCCATAAGGAAGGGGGGGGGAAGGGGATGTTTGCCCGGAAACCGGGAAAGGGAATAACACTCGAAATGTATATAAGAAATATTCAAGTTAATAAAAAAAATAAATAAATAAATAAAAAAAAAAGAAAACCAGCCCTAGTTCATGGTGATCTTATAGGATGCATGGGATTATTTCAATCTTCTTGTATCTGTTGAGACCTGTTTTGTGACTGATTATATGGTCAGTTTTGGAGAAGGTACCATGAGGTGCTGAGGACAAGGTATATTCTTTTGATTTAATATGAAATGTTGTATAAGTTTTTGTTAGATTTATTTGGTTCATAACTTCTGTTAGTTTCACTGTGTCTCTGTTTGGTTTTTGTTTCCATGATCTGTCCATTGACAAGAGTCAGGTGTTGAAGTCTCCCACTATCATTGTATGAGGTGTGCTTTGAGCTTTAGTAGTTTCTGTATGGATATGGGTGCACTCAATGGTAAGAGAAGCCCTTGGTACTGTCAAGGCTCAATGCCTCAGTGTAGGGGAATGTCAAGGCAGGGAGGTGGGAAGGGCTGGGTGGGGGAACACCTTCATAGAAGCAGGGGAAGTGGTGATGGGATGGGGGTTTATGTTTGGAATACTGGGAAAGGGGATAACATTTGAAATAAAAAAATTCAATAAAAATGCAAAAAAATTCAAAAATTAAAAAAAACCCGAATGTGGGTGCCCTTGCATTTGGAGTATAGATGTTCACAATTGAGAATTCATCTTCGTAGATTTTTTCCTTTGATGAGTATGAAGTGTCCTTCCTTATCTTTTTTGATAACTTTTCATCAAAATTCCATTTTATTTGATATTAGAATCACTACTCCAGCTTGTTTCATGGGACCATTTGCTTGGAAAATTTTTTCCAGTCTTTTACTCTGAGGTAATATCTGTCTTTGTCACTGAGGTGCATCTCCTGTATGCAGCAAAATGCTGGATCCTGTTTTTGTATCCAGTCTGTTAGTCGATCTCTTTTTATTGGGAGAATTGCATCCATTGATGTTAAGAGATATTAAGGAATAGTGATAGTTATTTCCTGTTAGTCTTGTTGTTAGACGTGGAATTATGTTTGTGCGTCTCTCTTCTTTTGGTTTCATTGCAAGGAGATTACTTTCTCTAGGGGGTAGTTTCCATCCTTGAGTTGGAGTTTTTCATCTATTATCCTTTGTACGACTGGATTTGTGGAAAGATATTGTGCAAATTTCATTTTGTCATGGAATGTCTTGGTTTCTACATCTACATTGATCTACAGAAAAACACACATGGTATGCACTCATTGATAAGTGGCTATTAGCCCAAATGCTTGAATTACCCTAGATGCCTAGAACAAATGAAACTCAAGACGGATGATCAAAATGTGAATGCTTCACTCCTTCTTTAAAAGGGGAACAAGAATAACCTTGGCAGGGAAGAGAGAGGCAAAGATTAAAACAGAGACAGAAGGAACACCCATTCAGAGCCTGCCCCACATGTGGCCCATACATATACAGCCACCCAATTAGACAAGATGGATGAAGCAAAGAAGTGCAGGCCGACAGGAGCCGGATGTAGATCTCTCCTGAGAGACACAGCTAGAATACAGCAAATACAGAGGTGAATGCCAGCAGCAAACCACTGAACTGAGAATAGGACCCCCGTTGAAGGAATCAGAGAAAGAACTGGAAGAGCTTGAAGGAGCTCGAGACCCCATATGAACAACAATGCCAACCAACCAGAGCTTCCAGGGACCAAGCCACTACCTAAAGACTATACATGGACTGACCCTGGACTCTGACCTCATAGGTAGCAATGAATATCCTAGTAAGAGCACCAGTGGAAGGGGAAGCCCTGGGTCCTGCTAAGACTGAATCCCCAGTGAACTAGATTGTTGGGGGAGGGCGGCAATGGGGGGAGGGTGGGGAGGGGAACACCCATAAAGAAGGGGAAGGGGGGTTAGGGGGATGTTTGCCTGGAAACCAGGAAAGGGAATAACACTCAAAATGTAAATAAGAAATATTCAAGTTAATAATAATAATAATAATAATAACAATAATAATAATAATAATAATAATAATAATAAAAGAACAACAATGCAAACCAACCAGATCATCCAGGGACTAAACCACTACCAAAAGACTATACATGGACTGACTCAAGGCTCCAACTGCATATATAGCAGAGAATAGCCTTGTTTTGGGCACCAGTGGAAGGGAAAGCCCTTGTTCTTGCCAAGTTTGGATCCCCAGTGCAGGGGAATATGGGGGAGGGCAATAAGGGGGCTGTATAGGGGGAATACCATATGCAGGAGGGGGAGGGGGTTTTATGTACAGGAAACCAGGAAGGGGAATAACCTTTGAAATGTAAGTAAAGAAATATATAATAAAAAATAAAAAAAAAACAAATTGAATACAAAAAAGTTTATTACTTCAAATTAATTTTTTGATAGATTCATAGTTTGATTGTTCTCATTTCCACCCATCTTTTATAAGCTACTCTCTTATTCTCTACAAGTCACTTTCCCACATTCATGTGTTTATGGTCTTGTTTATGCTCTTCTGGTTTTGATTGGGCTGGTGGTATAGCATTGTGATTGGGATCTATTAGAGTCTAATGGGCACACTCGGGATTTTATAGAATTCTTGCTACCCTTTGCTTGAAATGCTATTTTTTGGGATTTCTACCAGGTTTAGATGCTCATGTCCTTTAAGACTTTGCTTCAATGTAACTCCTTTGCATACTTCTGTGCTATCCTCCTACTAAACATTTAAGATGTGTCTTCCAGATTTCTTTCTCTTCTTTTTTCTGCACATTATATGTAACTCTGACATTATGTGTTTTATTTACATTTTACTGCTTTACTCCCCCCACTACAATGTCACTCCATGTAGAAAATAGCTGTCTTCTCTGTATCCTTGTGGATTGCTGATGCCTTTCTTCCACTAAAATGTCCTTCCATATGGATAGTGGATACTTCTGTGTCACTAAATTGCAACTTTTTGTTGATGGTTGATTTTGATTATTTATAATTTGATTATTGTTTGATAACAGCATAGCATTACTGCTGAGAAAGTACTTTTTATATAGTATATTCTTAATGTTTATTTAATAAAATTATTAATATTTTATGTGATGTTAAAAACCATACCAGTTACACAAACATGAAAATTTAAGTCTGACACTATTCTGATGGAATAACTGTCATCAAGAGCCAGACAGATTAGAAAACTGTTGCCTTATTAAATATTTTAGTTCTATATCCATTGGGCATTTAACATTGATTCCCTATTCATTCAAAAATATTACATTGTTTAAAAAACTCTCAAATATACAATTTATGTTTCATCTGGAATTTACTGTCCTCTTCTTCCCCTCTAAATAATTAAAACTGAAGTAGTATAAAAACATGAATAAAATGCCATCATATATTATCACTGCAATCATCAAAGATGAATGTATGGTTGTCATATTTGGAAAGTAATATCAATCAATTTGGTGTGCCCTGCCAGGTTAGTTATGGCATAAAATCATGAAAAATTTCGCTGAGAAGATAATCTCCTTAAATTGCATATTGAGATAGTAGAAAATCAAGTTTTCTTAATTGAACATGTATGTCTAAATGTTTTTTCTTGGTCTTATACAGATAACTTTATGTCAAGTCTATTCTCAAAACTTTTCTCAATGATGTTTTTATCTCTTTGTTTTGTAAAATGTAAATCAGGGAATTTCAGAAGGGAGTCACTGCAGAAGAAAATATCAATCTTTGGCATTGTGGCTGCGTTGTGAGTTGTGGAGCTCACAAATATTGCCAAAAAAGATTCAGAGAATAAAGACACCACCTATAGGCAAAGAAGGCCTTCTGCTGTTTAGCTATTGATGGCCTTTTCAATACAGTTATTAATAAAAGGCTACATGAGTCCAGGATATAGAGGAGAGAGAAGATGTTAATGAGGGAACTCAGAATATAGAAAACCATCCCAGTATTAGAAACTGGGGCACAGTACAGAGATAACAGTGGGTCCGTGTCACCACACAGGAATTAAACATGTTGGACTACAGAAAAGCAACTGTGAGAGTTGTACATTAGGAACAGTATAACTAAGTAATCCTAAATCCAGCAGAGAGACATCAAGATATAACAGCTATGAAGGCAAGAATGTTGCATGTTCATTGGCAAATAGCAAAATACCAACCACATACCATGGCACAGAGAAAATATGGTACCTTTGTATACAAGGAAGGAAAAAACCCTAAAAACAACTGGAAGAAACAACTAACAAAAAGATCATTTTTAGCCTCTGTGAGGAAATTCACTTGGACATTCAGTATAGTGGAGGTAATGTATCAGATTTCAAAGAAAGCAAAGTTCCCTAAGAAAATACACATTGGGTTATGAAACCATTTTCAGATTCATGGATCTAATTTTAAGCAGATAAACTTGAGTCACACATAAAACAAGTCTCTGCCAAAAATGAGTACTCATCAAAATTTTACCCTAACAAAACTGACTTAGATGATGTGTAAGACAAGGACTTCAAAATAGCAACAATAGACATGATTAAATAACTGAGTGAACATGAATACATACTGGAATGAAGACCAAAAAGCACAAAATAGTTGAATGAAATGATAAGAACAATTTAAAATATAAAATATAATTTAATAAACAGAATTTCTAAAAGAAAACCAAAATGAAATAAACTTAAAATGAGAAAATTCAATAATTGAAACAAAATTTCAGAGGAAAGCCTTACCAGTAGAGTGGGTTACATAGAAAAGCAAATATCAGGTCTTGAATAAAAGAATTGGATCAGTCATCAAAAAAAAATCAATGTAAGACCACCATCACCACCATTACCCAAGAATAGAACATGAAGGATCTCTAGAACACTATAAAAATGTTAACTTATGAATCAATCATATAAAAAGCAGAAAATAATTAACAGAATAATAAAAGAAAATTCTCCTAATCTAAGGAATAATATGTTTATCAAGAGCTAAGAGGTACACAGAAGACCAAATGCATAGAACTGGAGGAAAACAAACTCTCCAATATTAGATGATAGTCACAATAATACATGTACAGAACAAAAAAGTGTATTGAGCTAGTGGGACATCTGTCTAGGAGTCTGAATATTTGTGGCGTTGACCAGCCCGACCGGATTTAAAATGGGTGATGTCGAAGAAGGCAAGACTTTTATTCAGAAGTGTGCCCAATGTCACTGTGGAGAAGGGAGGCAAGCATAAGACTGGACCAAACCTCCATGGTCTGTATAAGCAGAAGACAGGCCAGGCCGCTGGATTCTCTTACACAGATGCCAACAAGAACAAAGGCATCACCTGGGGGAGAGGATGCCCTGATGGAGTATTTGGAGAATCCCCAAAAACACATCTCTGGAATGAAAATGTTCTTTGCTGGAATTAAGAAGAAGGGAGAAAGGGCAGATCTAATAGCTCATCTTTAAAAGGCTACTAATGAGTAATTCTAGTGCCTTATTTATTACAAAACAAGTGTTTCGTGGCTTTTAATGTATACCATAATTTAATTCACACACCAAATTCAGATCATGAATGGCTAACAATGTTTTTGTTGGACAGCTCTGATTTAAGTAAAACTGACTTGTCATAAAGTGGATATGATCTTTTTAAAAGTAGCCCTTTCAGTTGTATACATGCTTTCACTGCTCTCCCTTTCTCAAGATACGATTGGACTTAATTAGTAATGTTTTACCATAAATATGAGGGTGTCGTCTCAAACCTATTGAATGGTTTTATACTTAGATTTATATAACTGGGTTATGAATATGTTTAAACACTGGGAAAATTCTATCACTGTCTCAGAAACAAGAAGACTCATCTGTGTTTCAGTTTGTGTTCGGCCTAGTACAGGCAACGCTAAACACCAGGAAGGAACTATTCTTGACGATGCTGTTCTAATTAGAATCCCCGACATCAAGGATGCTGCTTTTTACCACTGAAAGGCATTTACTGTGGTTTATGTATGATATCAAATAAAGAGTATTTAACACCAAAAAAAGGATATCAAAATCTACAAGAGAGAAAGATCAAATAACATGTAAAGGCAGGCTCAGAATAACAGCTGAGTTTTATTGAATACTATGAAATTCAAAATGAATTGGACCAAGGTTCTTTAAGTTTTGAAAGACGATTATACACAGAAAGTCACAATCAAAGGAGAAGGGAAAACTTCACATGATAAAACCAGATTTAATGAATATATGACCACTTAAACAGCTCTACAGAGGTTTGTGGAGAGAGTACTTAAGAGTAACTTTTCCAAGAAGGCACAAGGAACAATCATTGAATGCTGACTCAAAAGAGGTCTAATAGAACACCACAAAAGCAAGAAAAGGCCAGGAATTAATATGCGTTGTTCAGTAATAACTCTTTATATTAATGGTGAAGGAAGGAAGGAAGGAAGGGTTAAAGGGATGTGAAAGAAAAAGAAGTCATATCATTTGCAAAGAAATAACTTGATTTCTTCCTTTCTTTATTACCTTAGTGTGCCATCTAGTGCTTATAGCACTATACTGAAGAGGATAATGAACAACCTCGTTTTCTTCTTGATTTCAGAGAGTTTACTTTGCGTTTTTCTCCACTTGGAATAATTTTGGCTGTGCTTTTTTTTATCATATAAAAACTTTATTATGTTGTGGTATTATCCTTCCAGTCCTGCTTTCTCTAGGACCTTTATCATAAAAACATGTTGAATTTATTAAAGGATTTTCTGCATCCATTGAGTTGATGTGTTTTTTAAAATTCCATTTATATGATTATTGTGTTTGTTTACTTACATGTGTTGAACCATCCCCACGTTTTCATGATCAAGCCAACTAGGTCTGGGTTGTTTATTGATATCTTATTGAGGATTTTTTGCAGGTCTAATTATCAGGGATATTGGTTTGTAGTGTTTGTTTTATTTTGGTTTTGGTTGTGTCTTAGTGTTTGAATAATACTGGTGGCATAGAGTATGTTTGGAAGTGTTCATCTTATTTATATTTTTAATGACTAATTTAGGAAGTATTGGTTGTAGACCTTTCTTTGTAAGTTTGGTAGAATTATGTTGTGAATCCATCTTGACCTTGGCTTTTGTCTAGAAGGCTTTTTATTACTCTTCCCATCTCCAAATTTGTTATGGGCCTATTAGGCTGTTAATTTCTTAGTTTAATTTTGGTGGTTCAGATGAATCTAGAAATTCACCCAGTTCTTTTAGATTTTTCCAACTTAACGGAGTACACATTTTAAAAGCATTCTCTTATAATACTTTTTTGTGTTCATTGTACTGTTTCCTTGCTCATTCCTGATTCTGTTAATTTGAATTTCCTATTTCTTTCTTTTTGTTAGTTGAACCAATGGTCTGTTGATCTTTCAAAAAAAATTATCTCACTTTATCATGTTGTGCGAATGGGTGTTTTGCCTGTGTATGTGTCTGTGCACCGGGTGCATGCCTGCTGCCCTTGGAAGATGGATATTAAGGCAATTGTGAACTAGCATGTGAGTGTTGGGATGTACCCAGGAGTGGACTAGCTGTGTCATACGATAATTGTATTTTTAAGTCTTTGAAGAAGCTACCTACTTTTTCCATAATTGCCATGTTAAATGGGACTCCCAGTAGCAAAAGTGTTCCTCTTTCCCCACATGTTCTCTAACATTTGTCAGATATGATAATATTTATTCTGATTGAAGTAGGACAGTATCTCAAAGTAGTTTTTATTTGCACTTCCCTGATGACTGGGATTTTTGAATATTTTAAAAGATATAATTGGCTATTTGTGTGTTTTTGTTTTTGAAATCTGTCTACTCCATTCTTTGTTTCAATGGTTGTCAGTTTTATTTCCTTGGTATTGAATTTATATAGTACTTTGTTCGTTTTTTTTTTTTTTTTGTTTTTTCGGAGCTGGGGCACGAACCCAGGGCCTTGCGCTTGCTAGGCAAGCGCTCTACCACTGAGCTAAATCCCCAACCCCTTATATAGTACTTTGTAAACTTGGCTATTTTTTCTTGTCTAAAGTATAGCTGGTAAAGATTGGCACTAATTCTGTGTGCTCTGCTGATAGATTCCCTGTTGCACCCCATCTTTTAAATTTCATCTATGTTTGTTTCTCTACTATTGATGTTCTTCTGTTCAGAAAGTCCTTACCTACCCCAGTGTCTTCAATTCTTTTCTATGTTTTTATCTAGAAGTTTGAGTGTTTTTAGTTTTGATAAATTTTGAATATATCCAAAACCACTCAATACCTCCTCTCTCATTAGAAAACAGATATCTAATAAACAAACAAACAGGGGAATAAAAGTAAAAAAAAAGGGCAAGAAACACATGCAGACAGACAGACAGACAGACAGACAGACACACACACAGTGAACTCAGAGACACACAGTGACTCTTAGCTTCATCCTTCTGAAGATTGGGTGTCCTATTTGTCAGCACCACTTGTTGCATAGGCTATTTTTTTCACTGCCTGTTTTTTCCCCTTTCTAAAGAATTAGATTGCTGTAGTTTTGTTGGTTTATTTCCAGAACATCCATTCTGTTACACTGGTCTACCTGCCTGTTTTTATGCCAGTACTAGGCTGTTGCCCCCATCCTCACTATTTTTGTAGCATAATTTGAGTTCATGTGTTGGGTTCCTTCTGGCTGTGTTGAGAGTATTGTTTTAGATATTTTTTTGATCTTTTGTGGCTCCATATGGATTACTGAACTTTTTCTAGATCTGTGATGTATAACATCAGAATTTTTAAAATTAAAAATGGATTTTTAAACACAATATATTCTTATCGTTTCTCCTCCCCCAATTCTTCCTAGATCTGCCCACCTCCAAACCCACTGAAATCAATACCCCCTCTCTGAAAACCAATATCTAATGAACAAAAATAAAAAACAAAGAGCATAGGGCAAAACAGACAGAGAAATAAAAGTCAAAGAAATAGTGCATGAAACACATGCAGATTCAGACATATTTTCATTTTCACACAGATATCCCCAAAATATCTACTCTTCAAAAGACAACGTGTAGACATCATATGGGTTAAAACAGTAAAGGGGGCCAGGAGCCTAGTTCAGTGGTCACATTTACCTAGCATGTAAGGCACTGGGTTGGATCCTCAGTATTGTGCAGAAAAGCAAAAGCCCGGTTGTGGGGTGATCAAGGCCACTTTAACCTGACGTAACTCCACACAGAGCATTGGGACACTACCATGAAGTGTCCTCATGGGGAATGAGTGACTCAAGGCTCATGAAAGTTTGCAGGACTATAAAAATATATTAATGAACAAAATAATAAAAGTAACTAGATTTTTCTTCTTGGGTGACCTCCCCTCCACCCCCACCCTCTCTGTGTTTGTTTGTGGTGTATTTCCTGGAAAGCTTCTGTTCAGCAGTGCGTGCTTGTTGGGCTCACCAGAGCTAACACACACTGTCACAAGAACTACAGCTAGTTCTCATTTTCCTCAGTAACTTGCTTTTCCACCCACACTCACAGACTTTATTTTCTTTATAAGACACTAGCTTTCTGGTGCTACATTTTAATCAATATATTACATTTAAAGTCTTGATTTCTGAATGAATCTTTTAGTACTATGCAAAATGACGGAGTTAAGTTCTAGAGATCTCTTGACAGCTACAGGGAAACACTTGATTTAAACTATCATCAAGAGGACACTGTATCAGAAGCACTGAGACACTAGTGGGCAGGCAGGCAAGGGACTTTTCATGAGTGGCCATTCATAATTTTGCCTTTAGAAACTTGGAAGAAATTGTGATCAATTTCAAATGTTCTGGTAAATCCAGTTTTTTTTTATAGCTTCTTCAGTATCATCTTGAATCACAGAAATAAGTGACTCTAAAAAAAATCCAAGTTCTTTTCAGGTCTGAGGTAGCCAACAATGGCCACACTGAGAATTCCCCCATAGAAGTCCTCTTTGAAGGTATGGATGACGTGGGTTTCCATGGACTTTTTCACATTCTTGTAGTATGGCTTCCATCCTATGCTCACCACCATTTTATGGTCCTCTCCACTCCCAACGCTGTCCCAGTGTTTTGCCATAATAGATGCCAGTGGACACATCAGCTGCAAGATTGTCTACTACTTGTTCAGTAATATTGGCTGTGGGGATGCCTGGTTGCTTGGAGCCATGGCCGAAGCCATGCACCAGGCAGGCTCCTCATGATGCTGACCTCAGAGGACACAGGCTGCTCCTTGCTCCGTGCCTGTGACAGAGCCGCTGGGATCTGGACCAGCCCGAGATCCTGTGGAAGCTGGGCCAGCAGAGCAGGACACCCGCTGCTACTACCAATGCCTGCCCTAGGACAGCCACCAGCATAACTTTATGAGAGTTGAAGTTGGGTGTATCAAAACAAAAAATAGATCTATATCCCAGACTCATGATTAGAAATTATGTTATGAATACTGTTACTCTGATTTATAAGTATCGGCACACTAGTGTTACAATGTAATCTGAAATGGAGAGAAATATGAATGGGATTTGTATATAAAAGAAAAAAAATCTTCTGGTTATGGTCAAGGGTGAGTAGCAAAAAGCGACTATAAAATCTTGACAAAATACATAAAAAATGAAGGTATTGGAAAGAGAGTGACACAATCCAGACTTTAGGATTTACATTTCCAAGATAAAACGAAAAATAACATGTGGTTATCCCTGTAGATTAAATTTTTAGTGGACATTTGACAATCACTGGGTAGAGAGAATATTATTAATGGAGATATGAGAAATAAAGGGAGAAA
Source organism: Rattus rattus (assembly GCF_011064425.1). NCBI lineage: Eukaryota > Metazoa > Chordata > Mammalia > Rodentia > Muridae > Rattus > Rattus rattus. The sequence continues at coordinate 72,697,673 of NC_046165.1, forward strand.
CAGGAAGGAATATAATCTAAGCAGAGACCAGTAGTTTTTCTGAACCAGGGATCTAGAGTATTTTGAGTTGGTAGCTGTTAAAGCAATCAGTATTTAAGAAACAGATTGTAGATAGAGAAGGGCCATAGAGAAATAACATGAACAATCATTATGTTCCTCTGTGAGGCCTCATCTTGGTTGTCACCTTGACTAGATCTGACAATAATTAAAATGCAAGATGCTGGACACTCCTTTGAGGGATTTTCTTGAACAGATTGAAGCAGGGGGACCTATTCTAAATCTGGGTGGCACTTTCTGGTGGAAGAAAAGTTTCTCTCTGTCTGTCTCTGTCTCTGTCTCTCTCTCTCTCTGTGTGTGTGTGTGTGTGTGTGTGTGTGTGTGTATGCGCATGCATGCACGTGTGTGTGAGTGGGTGCATGTGTATATGTGTTGGCCTTAATTCTTTCTGGAAAGTTCATCTGTCTTATACCTGTGGTATTCATTCACCCATATTAGAACCAAATTCTTTGGAATTCAATGTAGACTGAAGACCAGCAGATCTCTAGCCTCCTGAACTGAGTAGCTACTGGATTATTGACCTTTCCAGTGTGAGCCATCAATTGATTACCCAGACCTAGTCTAACCCCTCTACTCTTTTACTGTCTGTCTATCTGTCTGTCTGTCCATCCGTCTGTCTGTCTATCTATCTATCTATCTATCTATCTATCTATCTATCTATCTATCTATCTATCTATCTATCTATCTATCTATCTTCTATCATCTATCTATCTATATTTATCTATCTTCTATCATCTATCTATCTATATCTATCTATCTATCTATCATCTATATATCATCTATCTATCTATCTATCATCTATCTATCTATCATCTATATATGTATATCTCTTCAGATATTCAGTTCTGTTCCTTTAGATAGTCCAGATGTACCTTCTGAGATACAAATAGATTTCTGAGTGTTTATATACAGAAAAGGATTTCTAGAATGTTGGAAGAAACAGTCTAAACAGATGGAAATTTAAGAGTAATGCTGCCCAGAAACATTAAATAAGGTAAAAAACCCTGCCTTCATCTGAAACCTGATAAGTAGCAGGACACATGTCAAAAGACCAAGAAAAAATAATGCACTAATTCTAGATGCTTTTGATTTTGGTCAGCTATTTAAATAACACCAGTTAAAATCTCAAAATAAATTCAATATAAATTTAATTGCCCAAGGTCCTTTTTTGTTGACCAAGTTTTAATCCTTTTCAGAATTTCCTTCAGAGCTACCTTCATATGTTTGTTCCTAAGACTGTATATCACAGGATTTAGGAGCGGGGTCAAGACAGAGTAAAACAGAGTCACAATCTTCTGCATCCCAGCTTCATGTTCAGATGTTGGGCTCCCATACATGACCAGTACTGAGCCATAGAATAATGCAACCACTGCCAGATGAGACCCACAGGTTGAGAAAGCCTTTCTTTTTCCAGAGGCTGAAGGGACCTTCAATACAGCTGCTAAGACCAGAGTATAAGATCCCATGATGAAGACAAAAGGAATAATGAGAGGCAGAGGACTTAAGATGGAGAAGACCAACTCTATTAGGGGAGATTTTTTGCAAGTCAGTGCTAGCAGAGGACCTGGGTCACACAGGAAGTGGTCTATAATTCTGGACCCACAGAAGGACATCTGGGAGATGAAGATGATGGGAACAGGGAACCAGAGGAAACCAAGCACCCAGCAACTGATCACAAGGATGTTGCAGAGGTGCCCGGTCATGAGGGCAGGATAATGTAGAGGCCTGCAGATGGCAAGGTAGCGATCAAATGCCATGACTGCCAGGAAAAAGCATTCTGTAGAACCAAAGGAGAAGAAGAAATAGAACTGCAGGAAGCATCCAGAGAAGGAAATGACCTTGGTGTCAGAAAGGAAGTTGGCCAACATGTTGGGGACTGTGGAAGTGACATACCAGATCTCCAGGAAGGAGAAGTTGGCCAGCAGGAGGTACATGGGAGTCTGGAGTCTCGGATCACAACACACAGCAGAGATGATGGAAGCATTGCCCATGAGGGTGAGGAGGTAGACCATGAAGAAGAGGACAAAGAGAAGGATTTGCCCCTCCCTGGGGCAGGGGAAGCCCAGGAGGATGAAGCCAGTGATGGTGCTGGAGTTGCTGGAGTTGCTGAAGGTTTTCATCTGTCTGTGTTCTGAGAAAGCACCAGAAATTATCAAATAGACAAAGCCAGTTGAAGACTCAGATTTATACTTAAGTCAAAAGAGATAACACATATGTATTATTTGCCACTTACAAAATGTATTGACCTGAATTGGCTGTTTACTCTCAATCTTTGCTTTCCTACACTGCTACTGGTGGCACAAGAAAATTATTGGTCTTAATTGATGAGTGCTCTCCTCTTCTTTGTCCTCATCTCCCCACTCTCCACATCCTTGTTCTCTATTAAGTTAAATTCTAACATAATTTTCAAACATGCTTGCATTTTTCTTCAAGACCTTACACATGTGTGCATAATCAAGAATATATCTATATATCTATCTATATCTATATCCATGTCTATATCTATATCTATATCTATCTCGCACAACAGGATTATCTCACATTTTTAAAGAAGAAATGAAATCTGTGTATCTCTTAGTGTATCTTGACATCTCTAACTATTACTGGCTTTAAAAATCTCTATCAGATTAAATTAGGAAATGCTCTTACTCCATTTAACTTCCCAACATATATACTCCATTTAGCTTCCCAACATACTTGGAATAAATTTCCAAGCTGTGGATTTTAACTGGATTCCTTTTAAAATCTCTGATAATCTTTTCTCCCTCTATTCTTCTCTCCATTCTTCCCTTTTCTTGTACATGAGGCAAACACACACAGCCCGCAGAAGAATATAAAACAAGGATTATTGGACACAACACTGCCAAGAGAGAGTAACATTGGATATTGCCTGTAGAGCTTTCACCTGAGGCATATTTGAGTAGAAAGAGATCCCATCTTTCCACCACTGTAAAGTTTTCTAGTAGAGGTTGGCAAATACTGTGTTAAATAGTTTGTGCGTGTAGGTAATATAACTTCTGTCATAGCTACACAGCTCTGGTGCAGTAAGGCCAAAATTGATGAGCTTTAGATGAATGGATGTGGCCACACTCAAGTAAAACATTAAGTCCAGTGAGAATTGAATTTTATGCAGTTTTCTTGTGTTACAAAGTATGTTTCTTCATCTATTATAAAGCTTAATGATATGGAAAAATAGTGCACAGCTTAGTGCCCATAGTAAAAAGAGGAGGAAGCTAGATTCAGTTCACTGGTTCCTGCTCTGAACAGCTATAGGGAAAATGAGAGCAAGAGCAAGTGTATTAGCTTAGAATAAAAGACATTTCTCTTGTTAGAAAAGGAGTGGGCTTCCGGAATTCAACAGTTGAAACTATTCTGTTTTGCTGGGACACTAAAGATATTCTGGGCCAACCTTGAGGTAAATCATAAAAATGAGCTTTCAAAACCATGAGGATTTGTTTGTCTTGATGCACACATGCACATGTGCATGCAAGCACACATGGGTTCACACACACACACACACACACACACACACACACACACACACACACACACACACACACACACACCAGTACAGGCTTGCCTACATAGTGGTGCACTACATACCTTTCTTATACAGTGCTTGCATTAGATCACACCAACACCTTCAGTTTTGAAAACAAGAACGGTATGAATCAAGTCTCAGTGGGCTAGCACTATTTTATGCCCTGGCAAAGCCAACTGTCACATGTTGGGAGATCTTTCTAACAGGGATGCTTCCTACTTACCTTTTATGACTCAGCTTCTAGGTTTGAAGAGCAGCAGTGGGGTTTTCCTGATACATGCTATTCTTGAATTGTCCGAATGCCAGGCGTATTATTCAGAATTGGCAGCAGAAATTACTATGAATATGGATGGCTACAGGGGGTTCAGTGACAATGTGTACAGGATGAATATTGTGGTTAACATTGAAAATAAAGCACTTAAACCTTTCCATCCCAACTCTATGTTAAGAAAATTGAGATAGACCACTTAACATGTGAGGTGAAAGATGTTTCGATTTTCTGACAATGTACTTTTGTTTCAAGGTTAGTCTAAGAAGTCACAATCCTGTGAAACCGTCATCGGCTCCATCTCCTCAGCATATCCATTTCCTTTGATAGGAGGGGAAATTGCCATACATTCCCCATTTTTGCCAAATGACTTTCCCATGGATGTCGAGAGGTGGTGAGTAGTTAAGGCGTTGGAGGAGAGCAATAGATTTGGAGTAGGAAGCCTAGCATCTGAATTATAATCCATATATTACTAATTGCAGGCACTCCATCCATTTAAATACATACACTACTTTCTAGTTTCTTCAGCTGTAAAGTGGTCACATACCACTTTTACAGAAAGGTTGAGCACTCTGACTGAAATGATTTATATAGAAATACTCTGTCAAGGGCCTGATGCCATAACAGATTATTGCCTATGGAACATGTAGTTGGAAGAAAGCAAAAAAAGAAAGCCTTGTCAATAGGGAAACTTTTCTAGCTTTTTTTGTTCATTGTCTTCTCTAAGCAGTAAAATTACCTTCTATCTTGGACTAGAAGGAATCTGAACCCAGGGTTCCTTGGGCAGTGTCTAATTTTCCTAAATAGGAAAGATGTTCTCTTGAATAATAACCATCAAGAGTAAAGAAGTAGAAGGAAGACATCTGATTGATTACTGGAGCCTACAGCGTTTATAATTAAAGTCTCTGAGGAATCATCTCTCTTCCTTCAAATTTATTATATCCAAAACAAGAATTTCTTTCTTGTCCCGTGGGGCCTGTATTCTCTGGAGACCCTTTGCATCATCTGCCTTTATTTTCCAGTAGATAAAATATCCCTTTATCCCCATAGTGCTGTAGGATGACATAGGATATAATCAATTTTGCACCCAATGGGAAGTTTGTCAAGAGGCCTTATGTGTTGCTGCTATGATGCCAGTCTCTAAAGAGTAGTGCAGTTGATTGGCATTTGGGACAGAGCTAGAAAGCAGAAAGGGCTAAAGGTGAGATCTCTTCACAGGAAGGTGTATAGTCACATAAAAATCAGTTTTTCCTTTGGCGCACCATCTTTGAAAAAGATGTTTTTCTTTTTTTCTTTTTTCTTTTTTTAAGGATCAAGTCCTTTGAGTTTCAAGGATTTAATCTTGGGAGCATCTGAGATATATATCAGCTTCTCTGTGCCCATACATAAAGGCTTCTTCTCTATACTTGATGGAAGAGCATACAGGTCTCCAAGCATAGTTTATTGGATATTCCTTTTTTCTCAACAGCAGAAGGAGTCTTACTTCAAAGCTAGGAGTTTATTTTACTTCTTTGTTGAATTATCTTCTTTCAACAATGCAAGATTCAAAATTGGTAAACAAAAATCCTAATTTATGATTATCACAATTACTCTTGTCACCTTATAGCCTTTTCATTTGTGGCAGATGTCCTTATATCATAGCTACATCACATTTCTAGGAAGTGGAAGATCAGCGCATGTTTATTGTGTAAAGGATCCTTCTTGCCCACACCCCCAGAGAAGCGGAAAAGAACATGCGAAGAGAGGAGTTGAATTCTTTGGTGTAAGGCCCCTAGAAGATCCATTTTCTCATAGTGATATGAAGTGCCCTCTTTTCTTCTCTTTCCAAGTTAAAAAATTATAGTCCTCCTTTATTGAAAATATATTATTTTCACACTGTATATTCTGATCATAGTTTTCTCTCTGCCATCTACTCTCAGATTCTCATCTTCCAACTTTACTTACTCCATGTCTTCTTTCTCTCCCTTTAGAAAATACACAAACAAAAACCCCCAAACAACCAAACAAACAAAAAAACAAAGAAAAAACTCAAGAAAGACATCACACAGAAACACAAAAATTCAAACCGTACTTGGCTTAGAGTTTTATTTCTGTGAAGAGACACTATGACCATGGCAACAGACACTATGACCATGGCAACTCCTATACCAGAAAATATTTAATTGGGGCTGGCTTAGTTTCATAGGTTTAGTTCATTATCACCATGATAGAAAGCATGGTGGCATGCAGGTAGACATTGTGTTGGAGAAGGAGCTGAGAGTTCTTTTTTTAAAAAATTAAATTCTATTTTCTATTTATTCATTATATATCCTGCTCACTGCCCCTGATCTGGTCACTTCTCCCACACAAACCTTCTCTCTTCCTCCCTCCTTTTCTCCTCTGGGCAGGTGGGGGCCTCCTGGGTATCACTCCCACCCTGACATTTCAAGTATCTGTAAGGCTAGGCACTTCCTCTCCAACTGAGACCAGACAAGACAGCCCAGGTAAAAGAATATATCTCATAGGCAAAAGCTTTTGGAATAGTCCCTGCTCCAGTACTTCAGGACCCACATGAAGACCAAGCTGCACGTTTCTTACATATGAGCAGGGAGGCCTAGGTCCAGTTTGTATATGTTCTTTGGTTGGTGGTTCAGACTCTGAGAGCCCCAAGGGTCCAGGTTAGTTGACTCTGTTGGTCTTCTTGTGGAGTTCCTATCCTATACCCTTATTTGGTTTCTTGGAGTCTAATTTTTTGAGTTATTTATTTATTTTGGATATTATCTCTCTATCAGATATAGGGTTAGTGAAGATCATTTCCCAATCTATAGGTTGCTGTTTTATCCTATTGACTGTCCTTTGTCTTACAGAGGCTTTTCAATTTCAAGAGGTCCCATGCATTAAATCTTGAATTTAGAGCCTGAGCCATTGGTGTTCTATTAAGGAAAATTTCCCCGGTGATAATGAATTTAAGGATATATCCAACTTTCTCCTCTATTAGATTTAGTGTGTCTGGTTTTATGTCTGGTTTTGATGCACATTGACGAGCTTTGAGCAGGGTGACAAATATGCAGACCACAAATTAGACCAACACCATTTATGAAGATGCGCTCTCTCTCTCTCTCTCTCTCTCTCTCTCTCTCTCTCTCTCTCTCTGTCTGTCTGTCTGTCTGTCTGTCTCTCTTCATCTTTATTAACTTGGGTATTTCTTATTTACATTTCGATTGTTATTCCCTTTCCCAGTTTCCGGGCCAACATCCCCCTAACCCTTCCCCCTCCCCTTCTACATTGGTGTTCCCCTCCCCATCCTCCCCCCATTACCACCCTTCCCCCAACAATCATGTTCACTGGGGGTTCAGTCTTGGCAGGACCAAGGGCTTCCCCTCCCACTGGTGCTCTTACTAGGCTATTTATTGCTACCTATGAGGTTGGAGCCCAGGGTCAGACCATGTATAGTCTTTGGGTAGTGGCTTAGTCCCTGGAAGCTCTGGTTGGTTGGCATTGTTGTTCATATAGGGTCTCAAGCCCCTTCATGCTCTTTCAGTCCTTTCTTTAATTCCTTCACCGGGGGTCCTGTTCTCAGTTCAGTGGTTTAATGATGGCATTCGCCTATGTATTTGCTGTATTCTGTCTGTGTCTCTCAGGACATCTGGTTCCTGTTGGCCTGCACTTCTTTGCTTCATCCATCTTATTTAGTTTGGTGGCTGTATATGTGTGGGCCACATGTGGGGCAGGCTCTGAATGGGCTTCCCTTTCCACTGGTGCCCCAGCAAGACTATTCTCTGCTACATATGCAGTTGGAGCCTTGGGTCAGTCCATGCATATGCATAGTCTTTCAGTAGTGGTTTAGTCCCTGGAAGCTCTAGTTGGTTGACATTGTTGTTTTTATGGGGTTAAAAGTTCCTTCAACTCTTTCAATCCTTCCTCTAATTCCCCTCAAGGGGGTCCTGTTCTCAGTTCAGCGGTTTGCTGCTAACATTGACCTCTGTATTGGACATGCTCTGGATGTGTCTCTCAGGAGAGATCTATATCTGGTCCCTTTCAGCATGCATTTTTTTTAGCTTCATCAATCTTATATAGTATTGGTGGCTGTATGTATATGGGCCACATGTGGGGCAGACTCTGAATGGCCATTCCTTCAGTTGCTGCTCTAAACTTTGCTTCCATATCCCCTCCTATGGATATTTTTTCCCCTTTTAAGAAGGATTGGGAGCATCTGCATTTTGGTCATCCTTCTTCTTGAGCTTCCTGTGGTCTGTGGATTGCATCTAGGGTAGTTTGAGCTTTTGGGTTAATATCCACTTATCAATGGGTGCATACCATGTGTGTTTTTCTGTGATTGGGTTTCCTCACTTAGAATGATATTTTCCAGTTCCATCCATTTGCCTATGAATTTCATATATTCCTTGTTTTTGATAGTTGAGTAGTATTCCATTGTGTAGATGTACCACACTTTTTAAATCCATTCCTCTGTTGAAGGGCATCTGGGTTCTTTCCAGCTTCTGCCTATTATAAATAAGGCTGCTATGAACATAGTGGAGCATGCGTCTTTGTTGTATGTTGGAGCATCTTTTGGGTATATGCCCAAGAGAGGTATAGCTGGGTCCTCAGGTAGTTCAATGTCCAATTTTCTGAGGAACCTCCAGACTCATTTCCAGAGTAGTTGTACCAGTTTGCAATCCCACCAACAATGGAGGAGTGTTCCTCTTTCTCCATTTCCTCACCACATCTTAGCCATTCTGACTGGTGTGAGGTGGAATCTCAGAGTTGTTTTGATTTGCATTTCCCTGATGACTAAGGACATTGAACATTTCTTTAGGTGCTTTTTTGGGCATTTGAGAACCCTCAGCTGGGGATGTTTTGTTTAGCTCTGTACCCCATTTTTTAAATCTTTTTTCTCTATCTTTATTAAATTGGGTATTTATTTACATTTCAATTGTTATTACCTTTCCCGGTTTCCAGGCAAACATCCCCCTAAACCCTCCCCCTCCCCTTCTATATGGATGTTCCCTTCCCCATTCTCCCCCCATTACTGCCCTCCCCGCAACAATCCCATTCACTGGGGGTTCAGTCTTGGCAAGACCAAGGGCTTCCCCTTCCACTGGTGCCCTTACTAGGCTATTCATTGCTTCTTATGAGGTTGGAGCCGAGGGTCAGTCCATGTACAGTCTTTGGGTAGTGGCTTAGTCCCTGGAAGATCTGATTGGTTGGCATTGTTGTTCATATAGGGTCTCAAGCCCCTTCAAGCTCTTTCAGTATATGTATGTATATATGTATGGATCACATGTGGGACAGGCTCTGAATGGGCGTTTCTTCAGCCTCTGTTCTAAACTTTGCCTCCCTATTCCGTCCCTAGGGGATTCTTGTTCTCCTTTTAAAGAAGGAATAAAGCATCCGCATTTTGGTCATCCTTCTTGAGTTTCACGTGTTCTGTGCATCTAGGGTAATTTGAGCATTAGGGCTAATATCCACTTACCAATGAGTGCATACCATGTGTGTTTTTCTGTGATTGGATTACCTCACTCAAAATGATATTTTCCAGTTCCATCCATTTGCCTATGAATTTCATAAAGTCTTTGTTTTTGATAGTGGAGTAGTATTCCATTGTGTAGATGTGGAACATTTTCTGTACCCATTCTTCTGTGCTTTACTCCTTCTTAAAAGGGAGAACAAAAATATCCATAGGAGGGGAATGAAACAAAGTTTAGAGCAGAGACTGAAGGAACAGCCATTCAGAGCCTGCCCCACATGTATATATACAGCCACCAAAATTAGATAAGATTAATGAAGCTAAGAAATGCATGCTGGCAGGGACCAGATATAGATGTCTCCTGAGAGGCACAGCCAGAACCTGCTAGCAGCAAACCATTGAACCGAGAATGGGACCCCCATTGGAGGAATTAGAGAAAGGATTGAAAGAGCTGAAGGGGCTTGCAACTCCATAAGAACAATAATGCCAACAAACCAGAGCTCCTAAGGACTAAACCACTACCCAAAGACTATATATGAACTGATTTGTGGCTCCAGCTTCATGTGTAGCAGAGGATGGTCATTTTGGGCACCAATGGAGGGAGAAGCCCTTGGTCTTGCCAAGGTTGGATTCCCCAGTGTAGGGGAATGTCGGGGGGGGTGCGTAAGAAGGGGAGGTGGATGTGGAGGGGAATACCCTTATAGAAGGAGGAGAGGGGGATTGGATGGGGGCTTATGTCAGGGAAGCCGGGAAAGGGAATGCATTTGAAATGCTAAAAGGTAAAATCTAATAAAAGTATTTAAATAGAGTGATTAAAGCATGGATAGTAGAGATCCGTGAGACCACCATGTAGGCTGTTCCTTGTTTCCCACTTGTGTGACATACCTCTGGGTGATACCTCTTTGAGGGTTGGTAGCCAATGATAGGTAAAATCCTGGAAGACAGGACAATCTAAGACAGGCACAGTTCAGTATACTGGGAATCCTTTGAGGTGGAGTCAACAATGTTGAAGCAATGGCCCCCTGGATTCCACTAGGCTATCAAAATGTAAAAGCAAAAGCATGGATATGTAGCAGTGTTGCCTTTATGTAGAAACACTGGAGACCATGTAGTTGCAAAAGTATCTTCTGCAGGAGGACCAAATTGAGAACTGCCTGAGAGACCAAGGATTGCTGGTGCAGACAATGGCAGTCAATTGGGAACTGCTGTTTAGAAGAGATGCTTTTTCAGGATCAATGGAATGCAGGTGGAGGGTATTAAAGGAGCTTGCAACAGTGTTCTGATGAGTTTACTGTGGGCATTTCTCACCTGCTCCTGGAATCTGTGTCATTGGCTCTGTGCTACCTCACCTCCAACCCCCAAGGGAAGGTAGGGTCAGGTGGCAAGTAATCCAAGGCAGCATATACCTAAGACTCAGGGAGCGTTGCAGAAGAGGGGGTTGAAATCTTGTAAGAGAAGATTAGAGAGTTTTCTGTGAGATTGGTTTCCTAGCAACAGCAGAAGTTATACTCATAAAACTCATCTGAATGACTACTCAAATGTGAGGTGAAGAAAGATGATATCAATGATCATTCCAAACTGTATAGATAAAAGCTCATGTGGCTTCAACCATACACAAGAGCTGATTAAGGCTTGGAAGGGGAAAGGTAGTGCTTCCCAGTAACAAGTGCAGCAATTTGTTGTACATTGCCTTTGCCAGTTCTACAATTACACATACAAGAAGCATTATATGTATTTAACAGGTTATATTTAGGAATGTATATGCATGCAATAACGATTTATGAAAAAGGCCACAGATTTAAAGGCAGATACATAGGATAGTTTAGAGGAATGAAAAGCAAGGGAGAAATGTAATAAAATTATGACCTTGCAAATAAAAAAGAAAAGAAAGAAATATGCAGAAATTTTGGGACACAATGAAAAGGCCATAGATGAAAGAGTAAAATTCTAGATCACTATCACAGATCAGATTTTTAACAAAATCACAGAAGAAAAATGTTTCGAATTAAGGAAAGATATAACATACCAATATAGGAAACACACAGAACACTAAATAGATAAGATCAGAAAAGAACTCCTCATCTACAAAGCCACAACTCTATTATACTCCAGACCTGGATTCTCTTGAATGAATTCTCTTTGTGTATGAGCCACTTTTCCTGGGTAAGTTGCTTCTTTCCTTTCTCCCCTTCTTCTGACCCTTCTTCATCTGCAAATCAAAAGGCTTGTTACAAGCAACTCTCTTCATTTGTGAACCACTGTTCCTGTCCTAGCTGGAGACCTGTAGTTTTGGAGTTATATTTCCCTGGTCCACTCAAACAGCACATCCGTCAGCTTTATTAGACCCATCTCAAGTCATATATCTCCTGCAATGGAAAAAAAATCTAAGGCAAGTCAGAGCATCACGTTGTACACATAACAAAAGGAAGAAGTACCTATGTCCAGGTCAAATCATAAAAACAAACATGATTATTGGTTAGTGTTAGGGTTGTCAAAACATGAGTATAGCATCCTTTCCATCAGACCTACTAGCTCATATATGTGCTTGCTAATGAGTACTACCTAGATGAATTCCATTACACAGAATTTAAATGAACAGTCATAAACTTTAGTAGACAAAAATAAATGCTTGAGTTATATCCAAGAAAAATACACACCTGAGTGAAATAGTGAAGATAATTCAGGATGCAAAAACAGAATTTGAGAAGGATATAGAAACATTGAAGAGAATTAACACAAGCCATGTGACCCAGGGGTGTTACACCTTGGCATTTTCCCAAAGGATTCAATATATTACTGAAAAGAAAGTTTTATCTATGTTCACTTCTAGTCTATTCACAATAATAAAAAAGTAGAAACAGATTAAATGTCATTCAGCTGATGAATAGATAATGAAAGTATGGCATATATGCACTATGGGATAGTATTCAGCGGAAAAGGAAAAGAAAATCATGAAATTTGCATGCCACATGATGTTCATTGAGGTAACTTAGATAATATAGATTATAGATGCAATCTTTGGATGTCTTTTAGGGCTTGATGGTTGGCCCTATTGTTGAAGAAACTGTATACTTGACACCTGAAACTGACACAGGACTCAGATGATTCACTCTGGATTTGGTACAATGACACATATCGTTGGTAGTCAATAGTTACCATATTATACTTAAGTCTCATCCAACAGTAGCTTGGTGTTTTTGGTGTTCTTGTAGGAATATTAACAGTGGGAATGGCATCAGTCCCTGACTCTTTTGACTATTTGTGGGACCCTTTTCCTCCCACTGGGTTGCCCTGTCCAGCCTTGATGTGATGGTATATGCCTGGTCATACTGTGGTTTGTAATGCAGTATTTCACTGATGCCCTTCACATGCTTGCTCTTTTTCTGAGAGGAGGCAGGAGTATGGGTGGATCTGGAGGGGAGGATATGTGGGAGGAGAGACTGGGATATGGGGAGGGAGAGGGAACTTCGATTGGGATCTAATATATGAAAGAAAACTATAATTTTTTTCAAAATCCCATTCAACCAGAAGAAAATCATATCTGGTACTGAAGATGTAGCCAGCTTCTAGGGACTAGCGAAGTCCGGGGCTTCAGAAAAGAATCTATTATTGCTACTTTGCCAGACCAGTGTAATTCTTTACTTTATTCTCAATTTTATTCCTATATTCACAGGTAAGTATAACTCCCACTCTTTACATCAAATGGAGACCATCATAGAAAAATCACAAACAACACAGTGCAGAGATGAAGAGCTCGTGGGGGAGTCCAACCCAAATGGATTCATCTGCGTCACTGCTCTTCATATAAGGCCCAGGCAATACAATGGAAAAAGAAGTAGATAAACTGTAAGAGACTTAATACCAGGAAGTCTGCTGTGATCTGGCATCTTGAAATAGCTGAACAAATGAGAGCTGAACAATGGCAATGTTGATGAACAACGTTAGTGTGGAAAGAAGAAAATTCTGTGGGGTCCTATCTCTAGACAAAGAACTACAGGCAAATAATGCCTGATGAGAGAAGCCAGTCTTCCCATGGATAAACTATTTTATTTTTTTGTCTAATGCAGAATGGTCAGCTTTGAGACCACACACATGAATACAGCAAAATGTACTCAACAGATTGTATACATACATATCTATGTGGCAAGAATAAAGAAAAAGAAGTTTTATATTGTAAATATAGGGAGCATGGGAAGGGTTTAAAGGTGGGTGACTGGAAATGGATGGACAAAAAGGGGAGGGTGGAAATTAATATAACCATATTTTAATAAAAAACAATTCAAATATAAAAGAACTCCCCATGGCATTTTATTCTTTAACACCAAATATACAGACAAGAGAGGATATTGAAAGTAGAAAGCAAAAAACCACAGCCACATATAAAGGAAAACCTATGAGGAAAACAGTTAATTTGCTAATAGAAACATTAAAAGCCAAGAGAGCTTGGATGAAGGCACCTCAAACTTTAAAAGAGCAACATAGACTACTGTACCAAGCAAAACTTTCTCCAACCATTAAAAAAATAAACAAATTCCTTCCATGATACAGACAGGGCTATAAACTTTCTTGTTTACCAAAACCATATCAAAGAATACTAGAAGCAATAATTCCAAGTGAAGAGAGAAATAAACATAAAAGATACTATAGAAAGAAAACAAGTGAGGCTATAAGTACTGAAAGAAAACAGGTCTTAGGGCAAATCAGCAAACAACAATGAAATAAGTATAATCAATCAATGTAATACATAAATTTCAGTAATAACTTCAAATAAACCAATGGCCTGAATTCCTCAATGAAAGAATGCAGGTTAGTCAAATGGATTAAGAAACAAAATCCATAGTCTCTTGTGAGAAGTCTGGTGTAATTCTGATAAGTTTGCCTTTATATGTTACTTGATCTTTTCCCCTTACTGCTTTTAATATTTTTCTTTGTTTTGTGCATTTGGTGTTTTGACTATTATGTGACAGGAGGAGTTTCTCTTCTGGTCCAATCTATTTGGAATTCTGTAGGCTTCTTTTATGTTTATGGGCATCTTTCTTTAGGTTAGGGAAGCTTTCTTCTATGATTTTGTTGAAGATATTTACTGGTCCTTTGAGTTGGGAGTCTTCACTCTCTTCTATACCTATTATCCTTAGGTTCGATCTTCTCATTGTGTCCTGGATTTCCTGTATGTTTTGGGCTAGTAGCTTTTTTGGTTTTACATTATCTTTGACAGTTGCGTCGATGATTTCTATGGAATCATCTGCTCCTGAGATTCTCTCTTTTATCTCTTGTATTCTGTTGGTGATGCTTGTATCTATGGATCCTGGTCTCTTCCTTTAGTTTTCTATATCCAGGGTTGTCTCCTTTGTGCTTTCTTTATTGCTTCTATTTCCATTTTTAATTCCTTCACCTGTTTGATTGTGTTTTCCTGTAATTCTTTCAGGGATTTTTGTGTTTCCTCTCTGTGGGCCTCTGCTTGTTTATTTGTGTTTTCCTGCATTTCTTTAAGGGACTTCTTTATGTCTTTCTTGAAGTCCCCCATCATCATGATCAAATGTGATTTTAAACCTAGATCTTGCAGACACACCTGGGAAGCCAGAAGAGACTACACTCTGACCACATTTCTGACTCCAGAGGAGAACACCTAATGCCAGCTGGGACCTCGGTGCATGGGGGCTCCTGAAAAGGTGGCACAGGCCCTCCTGGTTGCCACCCTCACTGAGAGCTCAAAAACAGCTCCCCCATGAGCAACTTGAGCTGCAGGACCACAGGTAAAACCAACTTTTCTGCTCCAAGTGACCTGCCTGGTCGACTCAGGACACAGGCCCACAGGATCAGCTGAAGACCAGTAGACAGGAAAGACTACACGCTCGAAAGCAGAACACTCTGTTCCCATTACTGGCTGAAAGAAAACAGGAAAACAGGTTTTCAGCACTCCTGACACACAGGCCCATTGGACGGTCTAGTCACTGTCAGAAATAGCAGAACAAAGTAACACCAGAGACAATCTGATGGCAGGAGGCAAGCGCAGGAACCCAAGCAACAGAAACCAAGACTACATGGCATCATCAGAGTCCAATTCTCCCACCAAAGCAAACACTGAATATCCAAACACACCAGAAAAGCAAGATGTAGTTTCAAAATCATATTTGATCATGATGCTGGAGGACTTCAAGAAAGACATGAAGAACTCCCTTAGAGAAATGCAGGAAAACATAAATAAACAAGTAGAAGCCTATAGAGAGGAATCACAAAAATCCCTGAAAGAATTCCAGGAAAACACAATCAAACAGTTGAAGGAATTAAAAATGGAAATAGAAGCAATCAAGAAAGAACACAGGGAAACAACCCTGGATATAAAAAAACCAAAGGAAGAGACCAGGAGCCATAGATAGAAGCATCACCAACAGAATACAAGAGATAGAAGAGAGAATCTCAGGAGCAGAAGATTCCATAGAAATCACGGACACAACTGTCAAAGATAATGTAAAATGGAAAAAGCTACTGGTCCAAAACATACAGGAAATCCAAGACTCAATGAGAAGATCGAACCTAAGGATAATAGGTATAGAAGAGAGTGAAGACTCCCAACTCAAAGGACCAGTAAATATCTTCAACAAAATCATAGAAGAAAACTTCCCTAACCTAAAGAAAGAGATGCCCATAAACATACAAGAAGCCTACAGAATTCCAAATAGATTGGACCAGAAGAGAAACTCCTCCTGTCACATAATAGTCAAAACACCAAATGCACAAAACAAAGAAAGAATATTAAAAGCAGTAAGGGAAAAAGGTCAAGTAAAATAGAAAAGCAGACCTATCAGAATCACACCAGACTTCTTGCCAGAGACTATGAAAGCCAGAAGATCCTGGACAGATGTCATACAGACCCTAAGAGAACACAAATGCCAGCCCAGGTTACTGTATCCTGCAAAACTTTCAATTAACATAGATGGAGAAACCAAGATATTCTATGACAAAACCAAATTTACACAATATCTTTCTACAAATCCAGCGCTACAAAGGATAATAAATGGTAAAGCCCAACAAATGGCAAGCTACACGCGAGAAAAAGCAAGAAACTAATCGTCTTGGCCTCAAAATAAAGAGAAGAAAAGCACACAAACATAACCTCACATCCAAATATGAATGTAAGAGGAAGCAATAATCACTATTCCTTAATATCTCTCAACATCAATGGTATCAACTCCCCAATGAAAAGACATAGATTAACAAACTGGATACACAATGAGGACCCTGCATTCTGCTGCCTACAAGAAACACACTTCAGAGACAAAGACAGACAGTTCCTCAGAGTGAAAGGCTGGAAAACAACTTTCCAAGCAAATGGTCGGAAGAAGCAAGCTGGAGTAGCCATTCTAATATCGAATAAAATTGATTTTCAATTAAAAGTCATCAAAAAAGATAAGGAAGGACACTTCATATTCATCAAATGAATAATCCACCAAGATGAACTCTCAATCCTAAATATCTATGCTCCAAATACAAGGGCATCTACATACATAAAAGAAACCTTACTAAAGCTGAAAGCACACATTGTACCTCACACAATAATAGTAGTAGATTTCAAAACCCCACTCTCATCAGTGGACAGATCATGCAAACAGAAATTAAACAGAGACATAAACAGACTAAGAGAAATCATAAACCAAATGGACTTAACAGATATTTATAGAATATTCTATCCTAAAACAAAAGGATATACCTTCTTATCACCCCCTTGTGGTACTTTCTCCAAAATTCACCACATAAATGGTCATAAACAGATACAGAAAGATACAGAAATAATACAGATACAGAAAGAGAGAAATAATCCCATGTGTCCTATCAGACCACCATGGGCTAAAGCTGGTCTTCAATAACAATAAGGGAAGAACGCCCACATATATATGGAAGTTGAACAATGCTCTACTCAATGATAACCTGGTCAAGGAAGAAATAAAGAAAGAAATTAAAGACTTCTTAGAATTTAATGAAAATGAAGGTACAACATACCCAAACTTATGGGACACAATGAAAGCTGTGCTAAGAGGAAAACTCATAGCCCTGAGTGCCTGCAGAAAGAAACAGGAGAGAGCATATATCGGCCATTTGATAGCACACCTAAAAACTCTAGAACAAAAAGAAGCAAATACACCCAGGAGGAGTAGAAGGCAGGAAATAATCAAACTCAGAGCTGAAATCAACCAAGTAGAAACAAAAAGAACCATAGAAAGAATCAACAGAACCAAAAGTTGGTTCTTTGAGAAAATCAACAAGATAGATAAACCCTTAGCCAGACTAACGAGAGGACACAGACAGTGTGTCCAAATTAACAAAATCAGAAATGAAAAGGGAGACATAACTACAGAATCAGAGGAAATTCAAAAAATCATCAGATCCTACTACAAAAGCCTATATTCAACAAAACTTGAAAATCTGCAGGAAATGAACAATTTCCTAGACAGATACCAGGTACCGAAGTTAAATCAAGAACAGATAAACCAGTTAAACAACCCCATAACTCCTAAGGAAATAGAAGCAGTCATTAAAGGTCTCCCAGCCAAAAAGAGCCCAGGTCCAGACGGGTTTAGTGCAGAATTCTGTCAGACCTTCATAGAAGACCTCATACCAATACTATCCAAAGTATTCCACAAAATTGAAACAGACGAGTGCTACTGAATCCCTTCTATGAAGCTACAATTACTCTTTTACCTAAACCACACAAAGACGCAACAAAGAGAGAGAACTTCAGACCAATTTCCCTTATGAATATCGACACAAAAATACTCAATAAAATTCTGGCAAATCAAATCCAAGAGCACATCAAAACAATCATTCACCATGATCAAGTAGGCTTCATCCCAGGCATGCAGGGATGGTTTAATATAAGGAAAACCATCAACATGATCCATTATATAAACAAACTGAAAGAAGAAAACCACATGATCATTTCATTAGATGCTGAGAAAGCATTAGACAAAATTCAACACCCCTTCATGGTAAAAGTCCCTGAAAGAATAGGAATTCAAGGCCCATACCTAAACATAGTAAAAGCCATATACAGCAAACCAGTGGCTAACATTAAACTAAATGGAGAGAAACTTGAAGCAATCCCACTAAAATCAGGGACTAGACAAGGCTGCCCACTCTCTCCCTACTTATTCATTATGGGTCTTGAAGTTCTAGCCAGAGCAATCAGACAACAAAAAGAGGTCAAGGGGATACAGATCGGAAAAGAAGAAGTCAAAATATCACTATTTGCAGATGATATGATAGTATATTTAAGTCATCCCAAAAGTTCCACCAGAGAACTACTAAAGCTGAAAAACACCTTCAGCAAAGTGGCTGGGTATAAAATTAACTCAAATAAATCAGTAGCCTTCCTGTACACAAAAGAGAAACAAGCCGAGAAAGAAATTAGGGAAACAACACCCTTCATAATAGTCTCAAATAATATAAAATACCTTGGTGTGACTTTAACCAAGCAAGTAAAAGATCTGTATGATAAGAACTTCAAGCCTCTGAAGAAAGAAATTAAAGAAGACCTCAGAAGATGGAAAGATCTCCCATGTTCATGGATTGGCAGGATTAATATAGTAAAAATGGCCATTTTACCAAAAGCGATCTACAGATTCAATGCAATCCCCATCAAAATACCAATCCATTGCTTCAGAAAGTTAGACAGAACAATTTGCAAATTCATCTGGAATAACAAAAAGCCCAGGATAGCTAAAACTATCCTCAACCATAGAAGGACTTCAGGGGGAATCACTATCCTTGAACTCAAGCAGTATTACAGAACAATAGTGATAAAAACTGCATGGTATTGGTACAGAGACAGACAGATAGACCAATGGAATAGAATTGAAGACCCAGAAATGAACCCACACACCTATGGGCACTTGATTTTTGACAAAGGAGCCAAATCCATCCAATGGAAAAAAGATAGCATTTTCAGGAAATGGTGCTGGTTCAACTGGAAGTCAACATGTAGAAGAATGCAGATTGATCCATGCTTATCACTCTGTACAAAGCTTAAGTCCAAGTGGATCAAGGACCTCCACATCAAACCAGATACACTCAAACTAATAGAAGAAAAAGTGGGGAAGCATCTCGAACACATGGACACTGGAGAACATTTCCTGAACAAAACACCAATGGCATATGCTCTAAGATCAAGAATCAACAAATGGGATCTCATAAAACCGCAAAGCTTCTGTAAGGCGAAGGACACTGTGGTTAGGACAAAACGGCAGCCAACAGATTGGGAAAAAATCTTAACCAATCCTACAACAGATAGAGGGCTTATATCCAAAATATACAAAGAACTCAATTAGTTAGACCGCAGGGAGCCAAGTAACCCTATTAAAAAATGGGGTTCAGAGCTAAACAAAGAATTCACAGCTGAGGAATGCCGAATGGCTTTGAAACACCTAAAGAAATGTTCAACATCTTTAGTCATAAGGGAAATGCAAATCAAAACATCCCTCAGATTTTACCTCACACCAGTGGGTATGGCTAAGATAAAAAACTCAGGTGATAGCAGATGCTGGTGAGGATGTGGAGAAAGAGGAACACTCCTCCATTGTTGGTGGGATTGCAGACTGGTAAAACCATTCTGGAAATCAGTCTGGAGGTTCCTCAGAAAATTGGACATTGAACTACCTGAGGACCCAGGTATATCTCTCTTGGGCATATACCCAAAAGATGCCCCAACATACAACAAAGACACATGCTCCACTATGTTCGTAGCAGCCTTATTTATAATAGCCAGAAGCTGGAAAGAACCCAGATGCCCTTCCACAGAGGAATAGATACAGAAAATGTGGTACATCTACACAATGGAATATTACTCAGCTATCAAAAACAATGACTTTATGAAATTCATAGGCAAATGGATGGAACTGGAAAATATCATCCTGAGTGAGGTAACCCAATCACAGAAAAACACACATGGTATGCACTCATTGATCAGTGGCTATTAGCCAAAATGCCTGAATTGCCCTAGATGGACAGAACACATGAAGCTCAAGAGGGATGACCAAAATGCGAATGCTTCACTCCTTCTTTAAAAGGGGAACAAAATACCCTTGGGAGGGAATAGGGAGGTAAAGTTTAAAACAGAGGCAGAAGGAACACCCATTCAGAGCCTGCCCCACATGTGGCCCACACATATACAGCCATCCAATTCGATAAGATGGATGAAGCAAAGAAATGCAGGCCGATAGGAACCGGATGTAGATTTCTCCTGAGAGACACAGCCAGAATACAGCAAATATATAGGCGAGTGCCAGCAGCAAACCATTGAACTGAAAACGGGACCCTCGTTGAAGGAATCAGAGAAAGGACTGAAAGAGCTTGAAGGACCTTGAGACCCCATAAGAACAACAATGCCAAGCAACCAGAGTGTCCAGGGACTAAGCCACTACCCAAAGACAATACATGGTCTGACCCTGGTCTCCAACCTCATAGGTAGCAATGAATAGCGTAGTAAGAGCACCAGTGGAAGGATGGATGGAAGCCCTTGGTCCTGCCCAGACCAAAACCCCAGTGCACATGATTGTTGTGGGGCGGGCGGTAATGGGTGGAGGATGGGGAGGGGAACACCCATATAAATGGGGAGTGGGAGGGGTTAGGGCATGTTGGCCCGGAAACCAGAAAGGGAATAACAATCGAAATGTAAATAAGAAATGCTTAAGTTAATAAAGATAAAAAAAAATAAATCTAGATCTCTCTTTTCTGGTGTGTTTTGATATTCAGTGTTTGCTTTGGTGGGAGAATTGGGCTCTGATGATGCCATGTAGTCTTGGTTTCTGTTTCTTGGATTCCTGCCCTTGCCTCTCGCCATCAGGTTGTCTCTGGTGTTACCTTGTTCTGCTATTTCTGACAGTGGCTAGGCCTGTGTGTCAGGAGTGCTGTAGACCTGTTTCCTGTTCTCTTTCAGACAGTTATGAGAACAGTGTGTTCTGCTTTCAGGCAGTGTAGTCTTTCCTGTCTACTGGTCTTCAGCTGTTCCTGTGGGCCTGTGTCCTGAGTCTACCAGGCAGGTCACATGGAGCAGAAAAGTTGGTCTTACCTCTTGTCTCAGGTGATGGATTGGCAAGAACAATATTGTAAAAATGGCCATTTTGCAAATAGCAATCTACAGATTCAATGCAATATCCATCAAAATTCCAACTCAATTCTTCATAGAATTAGAAAGAGCAATCTGCAAATTCATTTGGAATAACAAAAAACCCAGCATAGTGAAAACAATCCTTAATAATAAAAGAACTTCTGGGGAATCACCATCCCCGACCTCAAGCTGTATTACAGAGCAATAGTGCTAAAATTTGTTTAGTTTTTGTACAAAGACAGGCAAGTAGATCAACAGAATAGAATTGGGGACCCAGAAATGAACCCACACACCTATGGTCATTTGATCTTTGACAAAGTACTAAAACCATCCAGTGGAAAAAAGATAGCATTTCAACAAATGTTGCTGGTTCAACTGGAGGTCAGCATGTAGAAGAATGCAAATTGACTCACCCTGTACAAAGCTTAAGTGGGAGTGGATCAAGGACCTCCACATCAAACCAGATACACTCAAACTAAGAGAAGAGAAAGTGGGGAAGAGCCTCAAACACATGGGCACTGGAGAAAATTTCCTGAACAGAACACCAATGGCTTATGCTGTAAGATCAAGAATAGACAAATGGGATCTCACAAAATTGCAAAGCTTCTCTAAGGCAATGCATACTGTCATTAGGACAAAACAGCCACCAACAGATTTCGAAAAGCTTTTTACCAATTCTACATCTGATAGAGGGCTAATATCCAATATATATAAAGAACTCAAGAAGTTATGCTCCAGATAATCAAATAATACTATTAAAATGGGGTGCATATCTAAAAAGAATTATCATCTGAGAAATTGAATGCCTGAGAAGTACCTAAAGAAATGTTCAACATCCTTAGTTATCAGGGAAATTCAAATCAAACCAATCCTGAAATTCTACCTCACAGCAGTCACAATGGCTAAGTTTAAAAACTCAGGAGACAACAGATGCTGGCAAGGATGTGGAGAAAGAGGAACACTCCTCCATTATTGGTGGGATTGCATGCTGACAGAACTACTCTGGAAATCAGTTTGGAGGTTCCTTAGAAAATTGGACATGGCACTACCTGAGGACCCAACTATACCTCTTCTGGACACACACCCAAATGATGCTCTGACAGAAAACAGAGACACATGCTCCACTATGTTCATTGCAGCTTATTTATAATAGACAGAATCTGGAAAGATCCCAGATGTCCTTCAACAGAGGAATGGATACAGAAAAGTGGTACATCTACACAATGGAGTACTACTCAGCTATTAAAAACTATGACTTCATGAAATTCATAGACAAATGGTTGGGACTAGCAAATATCATTCTGAGTGAGGTAACCCAATCACAAAAAAATCACACATGGTAAGCACTCACTGTTCCATACCATAGGCGTACATCCAGGAAACCCAGTCAATATCGCTGATGCCAAGAAGTGCATGCTGACAGGGAGATTGATATAGCTCTCTCCTGAGAGTCTCTGCCAGAGCATTACAAATACAGAGGTGAATTCTATCATCAACCATTGAACTGAGAATGGGGTCCCTATTGGAGGAGTTAGAGAAAGGATTGAAGCAGCTGAAGGGGCTTGCAACCCCATAAGAACAACAATACCAACCAACCAGTTCCAGGGACTAAACCACCATTCAAAGAGTACACATTGACAGGCCCATAACTCCAGTTTTATATGTAGTAAAGGATGGCCTTATTGGGCATCAACAGGAGGAGAAACCCTTGGTCCTGCCAAGGCTGAACTGCCCCCCTTCTAGGGGAGTTTCAGAGCAGGGAGGGAGGAAGCGGTGTGTGGTTTGGTGGGAAAAACACCCTTGCACAAGAATGGGGAGTGAAACTGGTAAAGGGGATAACATTTTAAATGTAAATAAAAATATCCAATAAAAAAGAAATCTTACTACAGAGCCAGGGAAGGACTTAGATACCTCCAATTCCAAAACAGAAGAGTCAGAGGCAGAATATTTCTAAAGTTAAAGCCAGGACAGTATAAATATTGAAGTCAGTCAGGCCAATGGAGCAAGATTCTATCAAAAGTAAAAATAGACAAGGGAGAAATAATATTTCCCATAATGCTGCTGTAGTGCTTGCCCTTGAGTCATCCCTGGAAATAGACATTCAATGTTTTCCTGATACTGAATCATTGAAAGTCTAATAAAAACATTCTCATGTGTAATCATGAACATTTGTTAAGGGAGCAACATTTTTAATTGTTTTTAGCATCTGTTCCCTGAAATGTAACCCATACCTGACAGTGGTAAATTATTCAAGAAGCTGAGACTGGATAGACTGTGGACCTAGGGGAAAACTCACCGCTATTATTCTGCTAGAAGCATAGCAATGGAATGATTCTCAATGACATATTGCTATATTCATAGATTATATCAGAGCATTACTCAAGCTTCATCAGAGAAGCAGCTTAATGCAGTATATGATATTTAACACAGAGACCTACAACTGGATGAAGAGCAAAGAGTGAGCGACTTTCAAGCATTAATCCCTAAATAGGAGTTCTTTTTAAATCAAACCTCTTCTCTCAAGGCTCAGGGGTCTGGGCAAATAAGGAGGTAGAAAGAGTGTAAGAGCTAGAGGCAGTGAATGAGTCCAAAGAAACAGTGTCTTTAAGGCACAACAGGTCTCATAGATGCAATATCTATATCTATATCTATATCTATATCTATATCTATATCTATATCTATATCTATCTATCTATCTATCTATCTATCTATCTATCTATCTATCTATCTATCTATCTATCTATCTATCCTCACAGAGATTGTGAGAGTACGCAAAAAACCTTTGTATGTTCACAGAAAACAAAACCCTTGAATTGACAAGGAGAAGTCGACACAAAGTCCCACCACTCACTAAAAAGCTGTTTACAGTTGATAACTGCTAGGAAAGATAATACCAATTTTCTCAGAGTGTCACCAGATGTATCAACCATACTCCAGAGCAGGCCAATGCCCAGGAGTAGGCCAACACAAAATGAACTCTTTGTGTATGTTCCTGAATTCGTGTGTGTATGCATGTAAGCATTTGTGTGCATGTGCATGTGCGTGTGTGTGTGTGTGTGTGTGTGTGTGTGTGCACATGTGGGTAGTATGCTATTCATTCATTGATTCATTATTCATTTTTAAATCTTCTTGGCTTTTCATTTGGTTTGATTGCTTGTTTGTTTTTGCCTTTTTGAGAGAAGGAGCAAACACAAATTTTAGTTTGTAGGGAAACGGAAAGAATCTGGGATTGCGGGGTGGGGGCAGAGCAACATGGTCTAAATATACAGTACAATTTTTTGAAAAATAAAACCTTAGTGTGAAACTTAAAATACTGAAACTGCTAGAAGACAACCTAAGGAACACCCTATAGGAGTAGAAACGGATTTTCTGATCAAACTCCAGCTGATCAGTAATTAAGGAAATGACCAAAGGGACCTCACCACACGGCAAAAGAAACAATGGAATGAATGCTCAGCTGTACTTCTGATAGAGATTTGATATCCAGAATATACAAAAACACTAAAGGGTCTAGAAAACAAATCGTTCATTGGTCTGACCAGAGAGTTTTGAAAAGACAAAACTGGCTAGGAAATATCTCAAAAGAGCATTCAACATTTTAAGATATTGGAGAATCCAAGTCATAACTGCTATGAGACTTAATCTTATCAGAAAACTAAGGTCAGGAGACAACAGCTAGTAAACAATGGAAGATGTGGCAGAGAAAGAGAAACTCTCATTTGCTGTTTCCGGGACTGCAAATTTATGCAGCCCCCTCCAGAAATCAGTGTGGAGGATTCTCAAAACTCTGTACCGCTCCTTGGCATGCACCCTAAGAACTTCACATTACATTCTGTAGGTTGAATGGGACAGACATGACCATTCTACTTTACATAAATAAGCTACTATATTAGTATTTATTCCATAGCTGTAATGATATTTTATATAAAAAGCAACAGATAGAAGGGAAAGTTTTGTTCTATGGTTCCAGAGTGATAATTGCCTATTCTGGTGGGCAGGCATGAGAACAAGCATCAGACATGTTTTGTAGGAACGCATTGCTGAGCGCTCACAAATTCAATTTGCAAAGCACTGAGAATAAACTGGATGTGGGCTTTTCAACATCAAAGCACACTTCCAGTGATCCACTTTTTCTAGCAAGGCTGTGCTATGTAAACCTACCCAAATAGTGCCAACAACTGGGGACCATGTGTTCAAA
The DNA here is from genome assembly GCF_011064425.1 of Rattus rattus. Taxonomy (NCBI): domain Eukaryota; kingdom Metazoa; phylum Chordata; class Mammalia; order Rodentia; family Muridae; genus Rattus; species Rattus rattus. Next base: position 72,723,283 of record NC_046165.1, read on the forward strand.
TGCCCAAGATTATAGGAGACATTTTTTAATTCAAACCACTCTATCTAGAAAGTGAAAACAACCTAGTCATCTTTCAGTGGATTAATAGACAAATAAAATGCAACAATATATTCAGAGAAATTTTATTGAGCTTCAAAGAAAAAGGAAATCATGGAATTTGTAGCTTAATGGATAAAACTAAACTGAATTTCACTGAGTGAAGCACCTTAGACACAGAAAGACAAATGCATATGTGCTCTCTTTTTTGTGGATCCTAACTGTGCATTTTTGGATGTGATTATATAACCTAGATTTAAAAAGAGTGGGTGAGGAACGCCAGAGAGTAATATAGTAGAATATAGGTTCTATAATGGAAGCAATAGAGAAAATGGGACAGGATGGGAGAGAAAGGGTAATGCTGAGGGAGTTGGGTAAAGAAGGGATAAAGAACACTAAAGATCGATAAAACATAGCAGACAGATGAATCAAGCTGAAACTGAGTTGCAATCTGTATCTTTGCATTCATAGAATTGGAATGAGCTGTGCAATCCCCCAAGGGAGAAAAGCAATCAGTAGTTTTGTCTAGCTATAAAACCTATGAAACATAACGATGACCATGGCAAGATAAAGGAAGCATTTAGTAGTAGAACTTATTTCTTTGGGGTAACCAATAGTCGCCTAATTGAAATTTAAGCCTGCTAAGTAGAAGGGAACTCATGCCTGGTACTGATAACCTCCCCAACCACCTGTGGCTGAAGAGACCATGTATCTAGAAGGAAATTTAATATTATCACTTTATGAAAGCAGTGTAAGTTTTAGCTGCTTTCTAAACACCTATCCATATATACACGTACACACAGATAAACATAGCTCTCAACATACATATATGTATTTATACAAACATATATATCCATCTTTGTCACTTTGCATAAAGCTCAAGCCCAAGTGGATTAAGGATTGCAACATAAAACCAGATACTCCGAATCTAATAGAAAAAAAGTTGTACAGAGCCTTACATTCATTGGCACAGGGGGAATTTCCTGAACAGAACACCAATGGCTTTTCAGGCTCTAAGATCAATAATTGATAAATGGAACCTCATGAAGCTGAAAAACTTCTGTAAGGCAAAAGTCACCAGCAATAGGTGACCAATCTTCACGAACCCTACATATGACAGAGGGATAATATCCAAAATATATAAAGAACTGAAGAAGTTAACCTCCAAAAAAAAAATAACCCAATTAAAATATGGGGTATAGAGAATTTACAACAAAGAATCTTGAATAGCCATAAAGCACTTCAAAGTCCTTAGTCATCAGGGAAATGCAAATCAAAACGATCCTGAGATTTTACTTCACACCAATCAAAATGACTAAGATCAAAAACTTAAGTGACAGCACATGCTGGCAAGGATGTGGAGAAAGAGGAACACTCCTTCATTGTTGGTGGGATTGCAAGCTGGTACAACCATCTGGAAATCAATCTGGAGGTTCCTCAGAAAATTGGAAATAGTTCTACCTGAAGATCCAGCTATACTACTCCTGACCATATATCCAAAAGATGCTCCTAAGGACACATGCTCCACTATGTTCATAGCAGCCTTATTTATAATAGCCAGAAGTTAGAAACAACCCAGATGTCCCTCAGCTGAAGAATGGATACAGAAAATGTGGTTCATTTACATAATGGAGTACTATTCAGCTATTAAAAACGAGGACAGGGGTTGGGGATTTAGCTCAGCGGTAGAGCGCTTGCCTAGCAAACGCAAGGCCCTGGGTTCGGTCCCCAGCTCCGAAAAAAAGAAAAACAAAACAAAACAAAACAAAACAACAACAAAAAAAACAAAAACGAGGACATCCTAAATTTTTCGGGCAAATAGATTGAAATAGAAAATATCATTCTGAGTGAGGTAACTAAGACCCCAAAAATCCCATACATGCAATGTACTTACTGATTAGTTGTTATTAGCCAAAAAGTACAGATTACCTAGAAACAACTCACAGACATTAAGAAGTAGAAAGGCCCAAGTGAGAATATTTCGATTCCACTTAGAAGGGGGAATGAATGAATCATGGTAGGCAGAGGGAGGGAGGGACATGATGGGAGAGGGAAGTGGGAGGGGAAAAGGGAAAAAGAATCAGGTACTGGGGCAGGGAACAGAAGAGAAGCCCAGTGGGCCAAGAGAATGAATGGAGAGAAGCAGAATGGGGGTGGTTGGATGTGGGGGACCCTCTAGAAAGGACCAGATACCCAGGATGTGAGAGATTCTAAGGAATCAATGGGGGTCACCTTAGCCAACATGCCCAACATTGGTGATAGGGAACTCAAAGAGCTCACTTCCAGTAGATAAACTTCAAGCAGAGGGATGGGGTTACTCACCCACAGTCAAAATTCTGACTGAGAACTGTTCCTGTGTAAAAGAACTGCAGGGACCAAAATGGAGAAGACAATGAAGGAAAGGTAGTACAATGACCGGCCCAACTTTGGATCTATTTCACAGGAGGACACCAAGCCCTAACACTGTTACTGATGCTATGATGTCCTTATAGATTGGAGCCTGGATGCCATCTGAGAAACCCTACCAGCAGCTGACTGAGACAGATGTAGATACTTAATACCTAACCATTGAACTGAAGTCGGGGACCCCTATGGTTGAATTAGGGTAAGAATTGGCAAAGCAACCCCATAGGAAGACCAGCAATCTCAACTTACCCAGACCTCAGGGAGCTCCCAGAGACTGAACCACCAACCAGGAGCATACACGGGGCAGTCCAAGGTCCCTGGCACAAATACAGTAGATGTCTGTCTGGTTAGGCCTTAGTAGTAGAAGATCTGCCTAACCCTGCAGAGACTCGAGGCCCCAGGGAAGGACCCTGGTGTGGAGGGTAGGAGAGGAGCACCCTTTGTGAGGTAAGGGGAGAGGAGGAATGGGATGAGGAACCGTGGGAGGAGGGACAGAAGGGGGGGCAATGAAGGGAATGTAAATAAATAAAATAATAAAATATGAAAAAAATAAACAAAAATGTTATTTAATAGCAATGTGTTTGTGTGTCAAGTTGTCAAATATTGGTTATGTTTTGTCTACTTGACATGAATTACGTCACTTATAATTAGCCTAGTTGGATTGGCCTATGGGCATGTCTATGTGACATTTTCTTCATTAATAATTAATGTGTGATATGGGAGGGTTCATCCCATAGTAGATGGTGCTGTTCCTAGGCAGGTGGTCCTGGTTTGCAGAAGAAAGCCAGTTAAACAAGTCATGGAAAGCAAGCCAATAAAAATATATTTCTTCATGGTCTCTGGTTCAGTTTGTGCCTCCAGTTTCCTGCTTTAAAATCTTGTCTTGGCTGCACAAAATGACAGATTATAATCTGTGTACAAGGTAATCTTTCTCTTTCCTAAATTGCTCCTGGCCATAGGATTTAATATAGCAAGAGGATAAGTATCACAGACATGGACCATTATGTTCTTCTATTTTGTTTTATGGTAAACAATCTTGCTTTGTATCCAAGCTCCCTTGAAATTCTGATCCTCCAGTCCAATTTTTCAAGTTCTAGGATTACAGACATATTCTAAAATGCATAGTCCTAAATTTTTATTTTAAAATTATTTTTATTTAATAGTGGTACATATGTGTGAGGGACAAGAGGACATTCAGTATGAAAGTACAATGCATATAACCTTAACATAATTGTCATTAATAGTATTTAAAATGTTTATCATATTTTTATGTTGAAAACACACAAAATTTCAGTCCTTTTGTTTGATTCAGAATTAATGTTAGACAGATATATTTACCTTATGACATTATCAAGTACAGATGTTGAGTAACTGTCCAACTGCCCCAGCTGCAAACACTAAGCATATTGCTTCTTCTGACACTTCCTAGTCTCTGGTAAACATTTTCCTATTCATTTTGAAAAACATTTTACACATACATGAGAACATGCAGAATTTGACTTCTCATAACTGACATATTTTACTTCATACAGTGCATTTCCATGTTATGTTGCTGTAAATGGAATAATTTAGTCATTCTTGTGATTGAATAATATTCATATATATGTACACACTTGAATATATTAAAATGAATATATTCATATATACCCATACACACACACATGGATGCACGTGTACACATATATGTGTGTGTGTAAATGTGATTAGTTGCTTAAATTTAAAATTTTTATGTTCTTAAAATCTTCTGCAGGGCGTTTTTCATATCTTTGTTTCTCAGACTGTATATTATAGGATTAAGGAGTGGAGTACCCACAGAATAAAACAGAGTCACAAGCTTCTGCATTCCAGCTGCATGTTCAGATGTTGGGCTCATATACATTATCATCACTGAGCCATAGAAAAGAGAAACCACAGTCACATGTGACCCACAAGTGGAAAAGGCCTTTTTTTGTCCGTCTCTTGAAGGAAGTTTGAACACAGTTCTCAGGACCAATATATAAGATGTCATGATGAAGAGGAAAGGAAGAACCAGGAGCAGAGTCATTATAATTGTCCAGAAAAACTCCATCAATGGGGCTCTGGAACAGGCAAGGGCCAAAAGAGGACCAGGGTCACACAGGAAGTGGTCTATAATTCTGGACCCACAGAAGGACATCTGGGAGATGATGATGATGGGAACAGGGAACCAGAGGAAACCAAGCACCCAGCAACTGATCACAAGGATGTTGCAGAGGTGCCTAGTCATGAGGGCAGGGTAATGTAGAGGCCTGCAGATGGCAAGGTAGCGATCAAATGCCATGACTGCCAGGAAAAAGCATTCTGTAGAACCAAAGGAGAAGAAGAAATAGAACTGCAGGAAGCACCCAGAGAAAGAGATGACTTTGGTTTCAGAGAGGAAGTTGGCTAACATGTTGGGGACTGTGGAAGTGACATACCAGATCTCCAGGAAGGAGAAGTTGGCCAGCAGGAGGTACATGGGGGTGTGGAGTCTCTGATCACAGTACACTGCACAGATGATGGAAGCGTTGCCCATGAGGATGAGGAGGTAGACAATGAAGAAGAGGACAAAGAGGAGGATTTGCCCCTCCCTGGGGTAGGGGAAGCCCAAGAGGATGAAGCCAGTGATGGTGCTGGAGTTTATGGTGCTGCTGAAGGTTTTCATCTGTCTGTGACCTGTGAAAGCACTAGAAATTGTTGAATATTCTGGAAATAGCTGAGGAAATTTAATTTTTGCCCAAACAGGAAACAGAGTACTTTGCTCATCATCTATTTAATATTTATTGGAGTTTTACAGTTTGCGTGGTATTTTTTTCCCCAAGCACTGAATATTCAACAACAGATGGAAAAGTTGAAGCCCCTTTTCTATGCTGCATAACCAGCCACTCCTATCTTTGTCTTCCATTGATATAAATAGACTAGGTTGACTATTTCTTCATCAGACACCATTGGAAGTGTAGATTGATATAATTGGTATATCCAGGAATATTATTTGGGGTGTGACGGAAGATACACATGACTCATATTTAGAAATATTTCCTAGTTAGGAAAAATGAGTGGAAGCTGCTAATGGCTACACATACCTGGAAGCCCAGCACTTGAAAGGTTGAAGCAGGAGTGTTACGAGTTCAAGTCCATCATCAACTATGTACCAAATTTGAGTTTAGTTTGGGCTACAGGAGATCCTGTTTCAAACAAACAAAAAAACAAACAAAAATAGACAGACAGACAAACAAACAAACCCAGAAATGAACAAATGAAAAGAAAAGGAAAAAAATCAACAAGTATACTTCATTAGTATTCATTAAATAGTCACCTGGAACGTTTGTTCTTAGGTGAGCTACTTGATGACTGTTAGCAGGAAAAATATGAGAGTTTTGGGGTACAGTTGTAACCCAATTGTAGAACAGCCACCTAGCATTCATTAAGTCCTACCTTGATCCTTTAGAATGCCAAAACCAGAAATAGAATTTTAGTGCAACCTAAAATATTATTGGGGAATAACTGTATATCAGCATTATCTATTGGGTCTTTGGTTTTTAAAGATAGACTTATTTATTTATTTATTTGTTACATATGAGTATACTGTAGCTGTCTTCAGACACACCAGAAGAGGGCATCAGAACTCATTGCCATCATGTGGTTGCTGGGATTTGATCTCAGGACCTCTGGAAGAGCAGTCAGTGCTCTTAACCACTGAGCCCTTTCTCCAGCCCAAGTCTTTGTTTAAAGTAGGAAATTCATGTGTAAATCCATCAAAATTTCTAGTGGCAATTTATTAGTAACTAGAACTTAAAGACACAGTGAAAGCTAAATTTAATATCAATAATTTGATGGAGTTGATATGGATTCATCAGGAGATGCACTCCTCTTTCAGAAGAACATTAAATTGGGACTGGGATGCAGCTCAGCGGTAGCTGTGATGAGACCCAGTGGTAGAGTACTTGTCTATCATGTGAGACGCTCTGAGGAGATTGACCTCACCACTAAAGACCTAGAAAAAAAGCGCCCTTCCTCAACCCCAAAAATAGAAGACAAAAACTGCTCTTAATCCTCTGTCAAGAACATCTACATTATCCAAATAGAATAACCAAGATTCCAACATTCTAGGTCCTCACCCCATTTGTATTACTGTATGGGTTCCTGGGATTAGATGGAGCAGGAAGGCAAAGGTGTCTGCATGCAGAGAACTGTCTTCTATGTGTGTGCTGAGACTTACACTCATCTGTCCATGGCCTCAGATTCAGGTTTCAAATGACAAAGTATTTCTCATGAGAAAGAACTGAATTCAAATCCCACCAGTATATCGTGCTAAAAAAATTAAAAATATCACTCAGGATATTTATCATTTAAAAATATTACCTCAATTTTCCTTGTCTTTTGTCTATGTTTCAAGAATGAATCCTAGGATTTTTGGTACGGTCCTTACTGATAAGTGGCAAGAAGGAAATTAACAAGAGTTTAAAACAACTAATGAATTCAAGCTGTTTAATCACAGAAGCTAAGACTAACATACACATGCTCACAAATCATTGAGTAACTATATTTGTGGTTTAACTTAGATAAATGATAAAAAACCCAACTCAAACAATTCATTGCCTAACAGTGGCTGAGCGTTTTGATATAAATAGTTTTACCAATTTTCCTAAATTCTCAACATATGGACCAACATCTACTTGGACTATTTACTTTTGAAAGCAAAAATAACTGAGTAAATATTTCAAGGCTGTCTCTCTCTCCTTTGCAATGTCTTAACTACTCCATTTCCCTCAACTTCATATACAACAGTGTAGTTGTCACTCTCACAGGCCCAGTTTCCAATCTGTCACCTTATTCCTTGGTTGGTCTCTTTCCTATCCCACTCTGTGTACCTCAGGCTCAGGCCTTCATTACCATATCTCTGCACCATTACAAAATCTTTCTGACGGAGTCCTCTGATTTTTCACATTCATGTTGTAACCATATTGACTTTTTATAATTTGATCAGAAAAGATAATTTCTTTGGATTTGGTAACCTTCCTACCCTAGTGCAATATCTAAGCACCAATTTACTTGCACGGACCCCTAAACAATCTGGCCTTTGTGAATGTTTATTATTTTCCCACTTCTATTTCCTCGTCCTCCACCACATTTCCCTTTTTTTTCAGTTCCTCAGGACTACTTTCTCTAGAAGATGCCTGTTTTGTTCCTGCTTAGGATTTTACCTGCAGGTTTTCTCTTTGCCTAGAAATCTCACCTAATCTCATGAAGGCTTTCTGGTTCCATTTCATTTTTGTTGTCCTGAAAAATACACTGGGAAAAGTACTCTCACTGTTGAATATTAGAGTTTGTCACAGTGGAAAGGTCAATGGACCAGCAACTTGAGGCTGCTGGTCCTATTTCATCTACAGTCAGAAGAATTTCATAAATGCATTGATGTCAGCATTTGGATCATTTTCTCCACTTGTACACAGCTCAGAATCCCTTACCTATGGAGAGGAACCACCACAGTTGCATAATCAAGACAGTAACCCACACAGTGGACATAGACATCACCTCACTGAAACTCTTCCCAGGTGATTCTCATCAAGTTGTCAGTTAAGGCTAGCCAAATCTAAACAGATTTCTCAATAGAGCAATCACAAATGGCTGGGAAACACTAAGAAATGTTCAATGTCCTTGGACATCAGCCAAATGAAAATCAAAACTATTTTGAGATTCTATCTTATGCTTGTCAGAATGGCTAAGATCAATGGCATGGGTGACAGGCCATGTGGCAAGGGTGTGGAGCAAGGGGAATACTCCTCCATTGTTGGTAGGAGTGTAAACATGCACAGCCATTATGTAAATCAATATGTTCGTGTCTCAGAAAATTGGAAATCAATCTACTCAAGACTTAGGTATACCAATCTTGGGCATATATCCAAAGGACACTGCATTCTACCACAAGGATACTTGCTTTAGTCATATTACCTAGAAACTGCAAACAACCTAAATATCCTTCCAATGAAAAATAGAAAAAAATGACGTACAGTTACACAATGAAATACTGCTCAGCTGTTGAAAAAATGACATCAGGAAATTTTCAGTCAAGTGGATGGAACTTGAAAAAAAATGATCCTGAGTGTGGTAACCCAGACGCATAAAGACAAATATAGTTTGCCTTCATTTGTCAGTGGATATTAATTATTATATATGATATATAATATATATGATATATATTAATGATAATGAAGATATAGTACACAGACTGAGAGGGGTTATGTAAAGGGAAGGGCTCTAGAGCAGATACATGGATCTCCCTGGGAAGGAGAAATAGAAAAGATTTTATGGGTGAACTGAGGGAAGGTGGGGATGTGAGCAGGATGGATTGGGATGGATTGAGAGTGAGGGTAGAGACAGCTGGAATTGGGAAGTTCTCTCTCTCTCTCTCTCTCTCTTTGTGTGTGTGTGTGTGTGTGTGTGTGTGTGTGTGTGTGTGTGTGTGTGTGTGTAAAACTGGAGCAATGGAAACTTCCTGGAATCTACGAAGGAGAACTTAGTGAGCATTCCTAGTTATGGAGTATATGGAGCCTGAACTGGGCATGTTTTGTGGCTTGACAAGGTTTCCAGTGGTGGGACTGGGTTGTATTTGACTGAGTTGTTGGCTGAGGGTGCTACAGTGGAAATACCTAAACAACTCAGGCTGATGATAGGACACAAAGTTTCTCCCTGAAAACTGACCCCAAAGTGTCATTGCAGAGGACAATATCACACAACTCACTGAAGGTAAAGAGGTCAGGGTGGTTCCTGCATGTAGCATTCATTCCTATGTTTTAGTCTCTTTGAAGTGAGAAGATACTCTGTAGACTATGGAATGAGAAGCCTGCAAAACACTGGACTTACAATCTGTTCTGCCTGCATGATGTGCTGAGGTAATGCTGGCACAGAACTTATGGGAGGGGACAATCAATGTTTGGTTTAACTTGAGCCCCATCCCATGAGAGGAAGCCAATGACCTACACTGCCTGGATACTGGAGACTGAATAGTTCAGACACCTAGGTTGAAACCAAACCTGACTGGCAGACAATCAATCAATGAATTATCAATCAATCAATCAATCAATCAATCAATCAATGAAATGATTCCTAATGATACTCTGCTATACTCATAGATTGGTTGTAATCAGAGACTTCCTCCAGCAGCAGATAGGAGTGAATTTAGAGATGGCCGGACAATGTGCAGAACGAGTCCAGATTGGAGGTCTCCATTTGGTCTCTCCCCTTGGAGCTCAGAGAACCCATCAGGGGAGGAAGTTAGATTGTTGGAATCAGGGTGGATGGAGGACACCAGGAGAACATGGCCCAATGAATCAACTTTGCAGGGCTCACTTGGGATGACGGATACAGAAACTGCAACCACAGTATATGCACTGTGTCCTCTGCACATATCTTATGGCTGTTAGCTTGGTGTTTTTGTGGGACTCCTAACAGTGGGAGTAGGTCTGTCTCTGACTCTTTTGCCTACTCTTGGGACTCTTTCCCTTCTGTTCAGTTGCCTTGTCCAGCTTTGATATGAGGCCTTTTGCTTTGCCTTTGTTATCTTGTTTTGTCCTGTTTGGCTCTTGTCTCTTGAACGCCTGCTGTTTTCTGAAGAGGAAACTAAAATAATGGACTTCATAGAGAAGATGAAGTATGTGTGTGTGGGTCTGGGCAAGTAAAGGGAGGGGAAATTGTGGTCAGGACATATTGTATGAGGGAAAAATTTATTTTCAATTGAAAAAATAAAAAGCTAGCCAGAACACTTGAATATTGTGTATAAAGAACTCTGACATTTCTATGTTCATAACTTGCCAGCTGTTTTATTTCCGAGACTTTAAATTTTTTGAATGTTTTATTCTTCCTCCTTTATCTCCCTGTACCATCTACTATTTTGTTAACTTATTATGTTTGTAACATCCAGAAGTGTTTAATAAGTAAACAGTTCTGTTTTTACTTATATATTTTTCTGTGTTAGGAACCACTAAGAGCAACTATTCGCCACATCAACTACGATGGGTTCATCCCTATGGCATCACACCTGACCCAGGAGTTGAAAGAATCATAGAGAAGGTGGGTTTTTCAATGCAGTGGCTGTATGACAGGTGGTCTAGATCTCAGAGTATTCTAATTATGATCTCATTGAGAAGCCTATTTGACTTATTGATTCAAGTTTGTTATAAAGTTGATGGTTGGTTGGCATTTAACCAAAAATAATTTGAAAACAGCTACATGTTAAACTTCAACAGCAACAAATGAGTTTTCTAGCACAGACAGAGAGGAGATGGACAACTGGGTCTTTTATGTTTGTGATATCTGTCCTTCCTGGTACCCAGGACCTTGCGTCCTTGCCAATTCTTGCTAACTAAACAATAACAATGTCTAGTTGTAATATTTGGGACCAAATTGGTTAAAATACTGGTTATGCAACCACAGCTTCCAGGGACTAAGCCACTACCCAAAGACTATACATGGACTGACCCTGGGCTCCAACCTCATAGGTAGCAATGAATTGCCTAGTAAGAGCACCAGTGGAAGGGGAAGCCCTTGGTCCTGCCAAGACTGAACCTCCAGGGAACGTGATTGTTTGGGAGAGGGTGGTAATGGGGGGGGGGAAGGAAGGGAGGGGGACCCCGTATAGAAGGGGAGGGATAGGGGTTAGGGGGATGTTGGCCCAGATACCGGGAAGGGGAATAACAATCAAAATGTAAATAAGAAATACTCAAGGTAATAAAGATAAAAACAAAACAAAACAAAACAATATACTGGTTATGGAATGGCTTTATCTTACCTTAGTCAGGCCTAAGAAAATGTACACACTAAAATATTAACACATATATCACATTTATCAAAGCTCCAGAACATTACAAAAGAGGGGGTAAAATAGAATGTAGGAGCCTCACAGAGATGAGGAGCGAAGCAAAATGCTATCCTCTGGGAATGACATGGCTGCCTCATGTTCATGAACTCGCAGCTCTGGGATTGCCTACTAGAACTTGTACATGTCAAGGATGGACAAAATTCAGTCATGGATAAGTAGGAATTCTTGAGTTCTAGCCCCTCCAAGGGACAGTCATTATTAGTTGATGAATGCTGAGGGAGGAAGAGAAATTGTGTTCAGTGTTGGCGCTCATGTTCTAATCAATATCTCCAAACACATCCTCACACTGGTATATACTGTTGACCATACAGCAAAATGATACAGGAGTGGCAGGAGGACTTGTTGATAAGAAGGAGGTTATTGAGAATGAAAAGGGATAAAAGAAGGTAGAGAGTTGAGTGTGAACATTGTGCATTATAGACATATATGGAATTGAAAATAATAAAAAGCTAGATATTTAATATTTGTAAAATTTTGCATATTGTACAAAATTTCAGCATGTTTCTGATCATCAGAGATCTTTCTGATCTCTCTTTCTGAATTTCTATGTTAATAGTTAATTCATAAACGATGCTACTGACTTAAGCTATGCTTTCTATCATCCCCATAGTTTGTGTGATTCAAAGACCTGTTCCTTTATGAAAGCATTGGATAGTTCCTCAGAAAGTACTTGATGTTTCATAAATTAAAGTACTGGAATAAAGGACCCAGCATTGTTATTATAGGCAGACATGCACTATTATAAGATGCTTTAAATAATAATTAAAAGTTTAGAATTGGTTGCAGAATTTCCACAGTGAGTTTCTGGGAGACAAGTAAGTACATGAGTAAGAATTAACACAAGGTGATTTCACAGATGGAAAAATACTCCACAACAAAGACTTCCTTCAATATACAGGAAAACAATCCTATAAGGTACTTATAACCACTTCCAATCATACAAAATTTCAGGAGAAAAACTCTTAGGTTTGTATTTCTTTCCTTAAATTTGTTATCAGTCCATGTCATATCCACGTAAGTTCAGAAAATATGGGTAATATTCATTGTTAACAACATCAACCGTTGAATACCCCAGGTAATTAAAGTCAAGGCCCCTCTTGTAACATTTCTACTGATTCTGATTTTTTATAGTTCTTAAATCCATTAATATTTAGTTTTTCTAAAGAATTTTCCAAAATATTTTAAATTTCCCTTGTTATGCTCCTAACTGACAAAAATAATGCTAATTTTATTTTCAAATTTACATTTATAGCTTTATGCATTTACTTTGTGTGTGTGTGTGTGTGTGTGTGTGTGTGTGCTGTGTGAATGTATATGCGTGTGCATGCATGCATTCATGTGTAAGTTCATCCATGATATGGTACATAGGTGGAGATCAGAGGACAGGCTACATGAGTTGTTTCTTTGATTCTACTGTTCACATCCCCAGGTATCAGACTCAGCTCAGCAGATTTGACACCAACATCTTTACCCATAAAATTATCCAGGGGATAAGCAGCTCTATATAGCCTTATATTCAATAAATCTACAAATGGGGATATAATATTCTTTCACTTATCATATTTTTGCAATAATTATGTGCTTTCTTCTCACTTAACCTATATTGATGTTATAAGAGATTCAAGTTTTTAACTGTATCTCATAACAACTCTATTATTATTCAAAATAACTTGAATAAAAGTATAGTTTTATAGATGACTAAGACATTTTTAATCTTCCAAAGGAACCCCATTTTGAGTACCTTTTTCTTAGCTCCAAATTCATGGAGACAAACCCAAATGAACTTCCTATTAAGAAAGAAGTAAGAACATTTATTAGGTCCATAAAAATAGATTACTTTCATAAAGGTTAATTTATGAGGTTAGAAGAGACGGCTCAGTATCACTTGTATCTCCAAGTTCAGCAGGATCCAAGAATTCTAGCCTCTGGAGGTACCTGAACTCATATGCACATCTCACAATATCCACAAAATTATAAAAACAACAATGAATTAAAATTATCTATGATAAATGCCATAGATATAGTAAACAATTAGAAGTATGATGCTAATTATGTTTTCAAGTTTATATTCATTTTTGTGTATTTAGTTAGTGTGTGGAGGTATGTGTAAGTGCTAGTATATACACATGTGCATGCATGTATCCATGTAGGAGTACATACATGCCACAGTGCACACGTGGAGATAACAGGACATCTTACAGGTGTTAGTTCTTTCCTTCCACTGTTTAGGTTTTCAGGAATCAGGCTCAGATTGTCGGAGTATAGAGCCATGGTTCTGAAAAACACTATAATACATTCAGACTTCTGCCACCTCAGAGTTGCTTCAGACTATTTTAAAAATAATCAAAGATTTAATTGACTCTTTTGTATCGAAAGTGAACAAAACAGCCACATGGTATTTCATAACTTGAGAACTCATGCCTGTATTTATTCATTTTTTGTATTTATTGGTTAAGTGATATATAATACTTGTTGAAGACTTTAATAGTAATATTGGCTATTGAGAGTAAATAATCAATAGTACAAAATTACTCCTATTGTAGTACAATTTTCCTTTCCAATTATAAAACAAGAAATAAGATTTGATTAAGCCAAAGGCTGTGCTGCCTTGATTTATAAGTCTGAATTTGTTTTTATCCTTGTTTTTGGAAAAGTCAAGTATGTTAAAAAGTATTACCGTATTGTTATCTGAATTCTTTTGAAATATCCATAAATGAAAACCTTATGTACTACCAACATAACAAAATACTTAAAATTATCAATCACAAGTAAGAATTATAATATCTTAGATATTATGGCAACTCCTCATGAGTTTATAAATATGGAATCAAATTTTCCAGAAGGAAAATAAAACTAAAGGATGACAAATTATTTCAAATACTTCAAGCATCAAATAAAATATTTCCTGTAGTATAGATAACTACAGATAATGGAGAAACATACAATCTAATCAAAGACTATGATTGGCCACCCGAAGTATCTGTTTTCCTCAACTGATATCTTTAGTTCTTTAGGTCATCCTGTGTTCTTGACTATCTCAACTTTAGATATAAAATTTCCATTATGTCATAGGTAAATGGTATGTTAGTTTCAGAGGGTGGAATAAAAAAGAAGTCACACCCAAATAATAAAGCCTGATGAATTTGATAGCATGCAAGAATTAACTTCTTAGTGGGTCTACTTTTTTCCTCTCCTGAAGACTGTGTTCTTGCCTTCTCAGACCCACCTTTACCAGACATGAGCATTTCTAATGTGGGACAAAAGATATTTAACTTCCACATTCACAGAGAGTCTGATAAATGCATAAATCTATAAATTTCTTTATTGTGCAATCAATAAAATAATGTAAGCATTTTCAAAGTGTAAGGTCTTTTTTGGGCAACCTGAATTTCTGTTTCTAGGTGATGGGCATCTATGTAGGGCAAATTATTTCTTATCTGTACTGAGGTGGGAGCGGTAGGATTCTTATCAACATCATGCAGTGTGTTGTTTTGTGCAGCTCCCTCTCAGTGTAGTTTCCCAAGGATAAGCTTTAAGATAGTCTCCTGGAAAATTGGAAAATTTTGAGAGTTTTTAAGGTTAATAAAATTAGATGTGAGTTGAGGAAAGGATGTTTTCACTAGACTGCTGTCACTCAATTTTTGTCCGTTAGTGCTTGAATATGAAAAAATCTACTCTGCCAACACAATTGTGCTGAATTGACCTGTTCCTTCTAGTGTTGGCCACTTTGTGTTGAGTCCTAGGAAGTGGGACTTAGAAGTAGGACCTCAGGGCTCTGTGGAATTCTGGATGATAATTTAATGTCCTGGGTGTTTTTTATGGTTACTTTCTTTCCCCTTAAAAATAAGTCCCAGAAACCAAGTAGAGTTCGTGTTTTGCATTTTTACTAGTTAATTGCCCACTGATTCAGACACAATATACATCAACGTATTCCATGACTTCACTGGCTACACAAGAATGTGTGGAAAGGCACAGGTTCCAAAGATAGACCATGGGGGTTCAAGGACAGCCTCTGTGCTGTATATTTTAGACAAGTTATAATAACTTCTTCATATATTGCTTTCCCCTTTGGAAAATGTAGAGTGACAGTCCTGTCCAAGTCATTTGTTTTGAGAATTAGATAAATATTATTTGTTAAGTGCCTAGCATCCAGTTATCTCTCTCTATTGTACTTATAAAACCAAGCTGTCAAGAACATCTGTGTACTCTAAAAGCAGTGTTGTCATGGAAAATAAGACCCCAGCATGGGTTATGGCATTTAAATACATAATTGAGAAAAATGCTATGAGTAAATATTTATTTCTTACTTTCTTCTAATATCAAGTGGGTATGATAATGCCTTCCAGAAAGGATTGTTATGAAGTGTGCTGAGTGAGATAGTGAATAGACAAAGTGCGCTGTGCCTATATCTGACACATCAGACACTCACAATGTGAACAGTGGACCTTTTTCAGGTGCATAGATTCATTAAGTATATTTCACCATTTTCCTTATTTAAGCACTATATTACCTTTTCTCCTTGAATGGGAAGAGAAGGTATGAAAACAGGCATCTTCAATAGATTCTTCCAGGATTTTCTGAGGGCAGAGGTAGCTGACTTGGTAATAGACAGCTTGAAGATCAGATGCAAAAGTAAACTGTGAAATTCAGTGAAGCGTTTTCTCTAGAATCCTGGGATTTTAAACAGAGCTTCTCTGCTTCTTTACTATTCCTAATGCTAGAGATCAGCATCAGGCACAGCTCTCTAATACTTATTCCCTTGCCCACTCCCTTCCTCTGGGCATTGTGCCTGAATTTCTGATTCCTATTTTCACCCAAGGGTAAGGAAGTCATTCATTTTATTGGGTCTTGATCTCTTAGAGGTCTTTGGAGAGACACTTTTAAATGTATCAGTCACTCAGCACACCTGTTCTGGAAACTTGTCTTATGCTCACTAAGCCCAGAGTATTGTGGTGTTGTCACTACAGAGGTTTGCTCATTTTTGTGACAAGTTAAATTCAATTGTGGCTTCTGATGACAGATCCTCCTCCCTTTTAGATAAAGATTCATGGGGGAGTAGTGTAGGGGTCTGTGGAGTTTCATCATAAATTACACACTATTTGAATCATTATAGTGGCTTTTTTCTCCTTGCATTCAAAGCTCCTGAATCTTGTGGGGGAATTTACTGGATCTGAGGATACTCAGGGGATCAGACTAGGGTCATTCTGTAGAAATGTGCAAAGAAGCTACAGTGTGGAGTGGCTGAGTTTCAAGTTCATCATCCCTAATAAAGATAGTTTCCGCTTTTCATTATTTTCTATGTTTTTATTAGTTCTTAGAGAAATTTGTAATATATTTTGATCACACTTACCACTCCAAGTCCTACCATATCTATTTTGCCACTCGAATCTGTATCCTATTTTCTAACCCATCCAGTTCAGTTTGTACTTCCTTTATACTTTTAGATGTGTGGCCTTCCAGTCTACTGTGACTCAACTATCATGGGCCACGTCCTTAAAGAAAACAGATACCCCTCTCCCAGCAGCTATCAATTGCCAGTAACTCCTCAGCTAGGGACAGACTTCACTGCCAACTTCCTTCTCCATGCTAGGATATTTGTTCATCTTGAGCGTGCATATTTTATGTTCGCTGTCACAACCACTGTGAGTTCATACATGCAACTGCCCAGCTGTATTTGGGAAGCATTCTTTCCTTATAGTCATCCACTACCTCTGTCTTTTGCAAATTTTCTGCTCCCTCTACCCTGATAATCCTTGAACCTTTGGAGGTGGGGTATGATATAGATTTACCATTTAGGAAGGAGAATGACATTCTCTTATGTCTCATGTCTTAATGTCTTGCCAAGCTGTGGATCTTTGTGTTAATAACTATCTACAAAAAAGCTAGCTTTTCTGATGTGGGTTGAAAAATGTCCTATCTATGGGTCTAACAATAAGTCATTAGGAATCAGTTTAATAGTATATTTGTTTAACAGAATAACAGTAGGTTTTCCTATAGGGCTTTGAATCTGTCTAGCTATAGGTTCTTGGCCCTCATCACCATGTTAACTATAGGTTTTACCTCATGCGTCAGGCCTTAAATCTAATCAGAAAGTTGTTGGTACTCATGACTTTGCACCATGCCTTGCCAGGCTGATCATTATTTTATCAGAAATCCACCACAGCTGTGTAAGACTGATGATTAGTTCTCTCTGGTAGCTTGCACGCACTTTTGTGCACAATGAAAGCTAGTCAGTAGGGATGAGGGTTCTAGGTCAATACCAGCTTGATTCCTTCACACTTTCTTCCCCCCCCCCTTTTTCCTTTTTTTCTTCATGTTTTCTAACACAGTATGAACTATCTCCAGTAATAGGGTCATCATGTTCTGAAAGATAAACATAAGCAATGGCTTTATCCTTTAAAGTTTAGGGGTCTACAGGAACATTCTGACTAGCAACTCCAAAAGAAGTAAATTATTACTGTCACTAGCCTTTTCTATTTGCTAATCTGTGGTATCTAGAAGAAATGTTTTTATCCCACATGGAGTGACTCCACTTTAGCTCTTGTTATAAATGTGTATGTGCATATTTTAGGAAGATTCTGCAGTTGTAAGCTTTCACAAGACCTTCCTTCCTTCCTTCCTTCCTTCCTTCCTTCCTTCCTTCCTTCCTTCCTTCCCTCCCTCCCTTGCTCCCTCCCTCCTTCCCTCCCTCCCTTCCTTCTTTGTTTCTTAAATTTCTTGTGGCAATGTTTCAGGTGGCCCACAGAGGTCTTGGACTTAGTAAGTATGAGCAGATGGCTTAGCAATTCTGATCTTCCTGCCTTCACTGTGAGAAGAATGACATACGTGTACCACTGAACCTAGTTTTATATAATGCTGGGGATATGACTCTGAGATCTCTACTTGCTAGGCTCTTGCCTACCAACTCTATCAACTCATCAATAGCCCACATCTCTTTTTGGATTTAACTACTTCAATATGCACTGATGTAATTCCTTAAATGCATGCAAATGTACACTACCTGTATTGCTTCTCCAATTGCTTTCTATTTCCTGCCTTTACCCCATTTATCTGTCTGTCTATCTATCTATCTATCTATCTATCTATCTATCTATCTATCTATCTATCTATCATCTATGTATCTATCTATGTATCTATCTATGTATCTATGTATCTATGTATCTATCTATCTATGTATCTATCTATCTATCTATCTATCTATCTATCTATCTATCTATCTATCTATCTATCTATCTATCTTTCAACTTTACATCCTAATCACAGTCTTTCCTTAAACTTTCCACCTTCTGTTGTCCTCCAAAAAGGCAGAGACACCAGTGGGTTTTACTCTACCCTGACATATCAAGTCTTTGCAGGACTAAGCTTATACTTTCCCAATGAGGCCAGATAAGGCAGTAGTTCAGTTAGGGGAACAAGATCCCTATGCAGGCAGCAGGTTCAGGGATAGTCTTTGCTCCTATTTTTGAGAGAGCTAAATGAAGATCAAGGTGTCTATCTGGTACATATAAGGAGGGGTATCTATGTCCAGCCCAGGGTTGATTTTTGGTTTGTGGTTCAGGCTCTGGCAGCACCCAAAGGGTCCATTTTCATTGAATCTGCTCTCTCTCTCTCTCTCTCTCTCTCTCTCTCTCTCTCTCTCTCTCTCTCTTTCTCTGTTTGTGTGTTGACTGTATCCCCTTTGGGTCCCTCAATCCTTCCCCCAACTCTTCCACAAGACTCTGTACTTGGTCCTATGTTTGGCTGTTTCCATTGGCTGATGGGCAGAGCCCAACAGAGCATCATTAGTGGTGTAAAGGATTGGTTCTTGTCCATGAGATAGATTTCAAATCAGGCCAGTCCTTAGTTGGCCATTCTCTCTGTCTCTGCTCTATATTTGTCCCTGCACATAATGTAGGCAGGGCACATTTTGAGTCGAAGGTTATGGGAGAATTGGTGTCCTTATCTTTCCACTGGATACAGGAGGTGGCCACTTCAGGCTCTATATCTCCCACTGTTAGAAGTCTCAGGTAAGAGCCACACCTACAGACTCCCTGGATCCTCCCCTGACCACAGATATCTGGCACATCTGCCCCACCCATGGCAGATTTCCTTCTCTCCCTCACTACCAAGCACCTGCCTCTTTCACTACTTTCTCTTGTATCAAATTTAGTGCATCTGGTTTTATGCTGAGGTATTTGATCCACTTGGTTATTAAAGATTAATAGCAATGTGTTTGTGTGTCAAGTTGGCAAGTGATCATACATATTGCTTATTTTTTGTCTACTTGACATAAATTTTAGTCACCTAGAATTCGCCTCAGTTGGATTGGCCTATGGGCATATCTATGTGACATTTTCTTTTTTATGATTGGTGTAGGAAGGTCCATCCCACTGTGGGTGGTTCTGTTCATGGACAGGTGATCTAGTTTGCAGAAGAAAGCAAGTTAAGCAAGTCATGAAAAACAAACCATTAAAATATATTCCTTCATGATCTCCAGTTCAGGTCTTGCTTCCAGTTTCATGTTTTAAAATCTTGTCTTGGTTCTGCAAAATGATGGATTATAATCTGTATACAACATAATCCTTCTCTTTCTTAAATTGCTCATGGTCATGGTGTTTACTATAGCAAGAGGATCAGTATCACAGGCATGGGACATTATGTTTTTCTATTTTGTTTTATGAAGCATGATCTTGCTGTGTATCCAGGCTCCCTTGAAATTCTGATCCTCTAGTTCTGGGATTACATATATATTCTAATGTGCATAGCTCTATATTATTATTTTTAAATGATACGGCATTATACATATTTATGTAGTACAAAGTGACATTGAGTTTATAAGTACAATGCATATCATAATGCAATTATTATAAATATTATTTAAATGTTTATCATATTTTTTATGTTGAGAAGACACAAAATCTCAGTCATTTTGTGTTAAACAGAATTAATATCTGACAGACATATTTACTATATTATATTATCAAACACAGATGTTGAGTAACTATTCAATGGCACCAGCTGCAACCACTAACTGTATTGCTTCTCCTTGTACTTCTTAGTTTCTGGTAAACATTATCCAATTCATTTTAAAACTTTCTACACATAAATGGGAGCATGCAATATATGACTTCCCATAACTGACATATTTTACTTAACACAAAGTCTTCCAAATGGAACTGATAATGGATTAATGATGCTGTAAATGGCACAATTTAATCATTCTTGTGGTTGAATTATATATATATATATATATGTGTGTGTGTGTGTGTGTGTGTGTGTGAGTGTGTGTGTGTGTGTGTGTGTGTGTGTCTGTATTAGGATATATAGATGACTTTGACAAATGTATTTAAATGTGATTTACATGCTTAAAATACAATTTTTATGTTCTTAAAATCTTCAGCAGGGCGTTTTTCATATCTTTGTTCCTCAGACTGTATATTACAGGATTAAGGAGTGGAGTACCCACAGAATAAAATAGAGTCACAAGCTTCTGCATTCCAGCTTCATGCGCAGATGTCGGGCTCAGATACATTTTCATCACTGAACAATAAAAGAGTGAAACTACGGTCAGATGTGACCCGCAAGTGGAGAAGGCCTTTTTTTGTCCATCTCTTGAAGGAACTCTAAACACAGTTCTTAGGACCAATATATAAGATGCCATGATGAAGAGGAAAGGAAGAACCAGGAGCAGAGTCATTATAATTGTCCAAAAAACCTCCATCAATGGGGCTCTGGAACAGGCAAGGGCCAACAGGGGTCCTGGGTCACACAGGAAGTGGTCTATAATTCTGGACCCACAGAAGGACATCTGGGAGATGATGATGATGGGAACAGGGAACCAGAGGAAACCAAGCACCCAGCAACTGATCACAAGGATGTTGCAGAGGCGTCCAGTCATGAGGGCAGGGTAATGTAGAGGCCTGCAGATGGCAAGGTAGCGATCAAATGCCATGACTGCCAGGAAAAAGCATTCTGTAGAACCAAAGGAGAAGAAGAAATAGAACTGCAGGAAGCATCCAGAGAAAGAGATGACTTTGGTTTCAGAAAGGAAGTTGGCCAACATGTTGGGGACTGTGGAAGTGACATACCAGATCTCCAGGAAGGAGAAGTTGGCCAGCAGGAGGTACATAGGGGTGTGGAGTCTCTGATCACAGCACACAGCACAGATGATGGATGCGTTGCCCATGAGGATGAGGAGGTAGACAATGAAGAAGAGGACAAAGAGGAGGATTTGCCCCTCCCTGGGATAGGGGAAGCCCAAGAGGATGAAACCAGTGATGGTGCTGGAATTTATGGTGCTGCTGAAGGTTTTCATCTGTCTGTGACCTGTGAAAGCACCAGAAAATTTTGAGTATTCTAGAAATAGCTGAGGGAGTTTAATTTTTGCCCAAACTGGAAACTGAATAGTTTGCTCATCATCTATTTAATATTTATTGGAGTCTTATTGTCTTCTAGGTATTTTCTGAGTACTGGATATTCAGAATTGAGCAAAATAAGATGAAGCTCCAAGTCTGTGTTGCATAACTAGACATTCCTCTGTTTCTCTTCCATTGATGTAAAAAGACCAGGTTGAATGTTTCTTCATTAGACACCATTGTAAGCATAGATTGATGTAATTGGTATATCAAGGAATATTATTTTGGATGTGATGGGAGATATGCATTATCCTTATATTTAGAAATATCTCTTGGTTAAGAAAAATGAGTGAAATCTGTTAATGGTTGTACATACCTGCACTTGAAAGGTTGAAGCAAGTGTGTTAGGAGTTCAAGGACATTGTCAAGCATATACTAAATTTGAGTTTAGCTTGGGCTACATGCAATCCTGTTTCAAACAAAAACAATCAAACAATGAGCTAAACAAATGAAAAAAGAAAAAAAATGAATGAATATATTTCATTAGTATTCTTGAAATTGTCACCCGGTACATTTGTTTTTAGATGTGTACTTGATAACTCTTAGCAGAAAAAAATTTGAGAGTTTTGGATTATCATTGTAGCTTAATGGGAGGATACCCACCTAACATTCATTAAGTCCTGGCCTGGTCCTCAAGACTGCCAAAATAAGAAATGGAACTTTAATGTAACCTAATATTATTGGCAAATACCTGTATTTCAGCCTAATCTATTGAGTCATTTCTTTAAGTAATTTACTCATGTATAAATACATAAAAATTTATAGTAGCTATTCATGAGTAACTAGAACTTAAAGACATAGGCAATGAAAGTTAAATTCAATATCAATAGTTTGATGAAGTTGACATGGGCTCACTGGGAGTTGTGTGTCTCTCTCAGAAGAATATTAATTTGGGTTGAGGATGCAGCTCAGTGGTAGCTGGGATGCATCTTAATGATAGAGTACTTGCTCCTCATGTGAGATACTCTGAGATTGATATCTACCATTAAAAATCCAGAGATAAAGTGCCCTCCCTCAACCCCTCTTAATCTTTGTCAAGAACATCTAGATTATCCAAATAGAATAAAAGGGCAAGTAACATATGAAGGCAGACCTATTAGAATTACACTAGAATTCTCAACAGAGACTATGAGAGTCAGAAGATCCTGGGTAGATGTCATACCAACACTAAGAGAACACAAATACCCGCCACGGCTACTATACCCAGCAAAACTCTCAATTAACATAAATGGAGAAACCAAGACATTCCATGACAAAACCAAATTTACACAATATCTTTCCTCAAATCCTATAAAGGATAATAGATTGAAAACTCCAACACAAGGAGAGAAACTACACCTTAGAAAAATCAAGAAATCAATTTTCTTGCAACAAACCCAAAAGAAGATAGTCACACAAATGCATAGTCCACCTCTAACAAAAATAACAGGAAACAATCACTATTCCTTAATATCTCTTAACATCAATGGTCTGAATTCCCCAATAAAAAGACATAGACCAACAGACTGGATATGTAAATAGGACCCAGCATTTTGTTGCATACAGGAAACTCACTTCAGTTACAAAGACAGAGACAACTTAAGAATAAAAGACTGGGAAAAAATGTCCAAGCAAATGGTCTGAAGAAACAAGCTGGAGTAGCCATTCTAATATCCAATAAAATCAACTTTCAACTGAAAGTTATCAAAAAAGATAGGGAAGGACACTTCATACTCACCAAAGGAAAAATCTACCAAGATGAACTCTCAATTCTAAACTTCTGTGCTCCAAACGCAAGGGTACCCACATTCATGTTTTTTTTGAGTTTTTTAATTAATCATTTTATTTGTTTACATTTCAAATGTTATCTCCCTTCCTGGTCTTTCCTCCATGAACCCTCCCATCCCAACTCCCTTCCCTTTGCCTCTAAGGAGGTGCTCCCCTACCTGCCCTCCCACTCCTGCCTCACCTCTGTACCATCCCACTTCTCTGGGACATCAAGCCTCCCCAGGACCAAGTGCCTCCTCTCCCAGTGATGAGAGATAAGGCAATCCTCTGCTACATATGTAGCAAGAGCCATGGAGCCGCCCATGTGTACTCTTTGGTTGGTGGTTTAGTCTCTGGGAGCTCTGAGGGGTCTGATTAGTTGATACTTTTGTTATTCCTATGGGGTTGCAATCAACTTTGGTCCTTCCCCTATGTCTTCCATTGAGGTCCCTGGGCTCAGACAAATGGTTTTCTGTGAGTATCTGCATCTGTTGCTGGCGGAGGTATCAGAGGATAGCCATACTGGCTCCTGTTTGTAAGCACCTCTTGGCATCAGCAATAGTGTCACGGTTTGGCATCTGTGGATGGACAGGATTGTACATCGGGGCAGTCTATGAATGGCCTTTCTTTCAGCTTCTGCTCTGTTTTTTTTATTATTATTAGATATATTCTTTATTTACAGTTCAAATGTTATTCCATTTTCTGGTTTCCTGTCTATGAGCTCCCCATCCCTTTCCCCTCCCCCATACAAGTGTTTCTCCCCCCCCATTCACTCCCCTTACTGCCCCTCTCAGACATTCCCCTGCACTGGGGGTCCAACCTTGGCAGGACCAAGGCTTCCCCTTCCACTGTACCCACATTCATAAAAGAAACTTTACTAAAGCTTAAAGCATGTAGAAGAATGCAAATTGACCCATTCTTATCTCCTGTACAATGTTCAAGTCCAAGAGGATCAAGGACTTCCACATAAAACCAGGTACACTCAAACTAATAGAAGAGAAAGTGAGGAAGAGCCTCAAACACATAGGCACAGGGTAAAATCTCCTGAACAGGACATTATGGCTTATGCTCTAAGATCAAAAATCGATAAATGGGACCTCATAAAATTGCAAAGCTTCTGTAAGGCAAATGACACTGTCAATAGGACAAAATAGCAATGAACAGATTAAGATAAGATCTTTACCAATCTTGCATCTGATACAGGGCTAATATCCAATATATACAAAGAACTCAAGAAGTTAGACTCCAGAGAATCAAACAACCCTATTAAAAATGGGGTACAGAGCTAAACAAGAATTCTTAACAGAGGAATACCGAATGGCGGAGAAGCACCTAAAGAAATGTTCAACATCCTTAGTCACCAGGGAAATGTAAATCAAAACAACCCTGAAATACCAACTCATACCAGTAAGAATGGCTAAGATCAAATTTCAGGTGACAATAGATGTTGGCAAGGATATAGAGAAATAGGAACACGCCTCCATTGGTGGATTGAATGTTGGTACAACCACTTTGGAAATCAGTTGGACAGTTCCTCAGAAAATTGGACAGAGTACTACCTGAGGACCCAGGTATACCACTCCTGGGCCTACACCCAAAAGATGCTCCAACATATAACAAGGACACATGCTCCACTATGTTCATAGTAGCCTTATTTATAATAGCCAGAAGCTGGGAAAACCCGGATGTTCTTCAACAGAGGGATGGATACAGAAAATGTGGTACATTTACATAATGGAGTACTACTCAGCTATCAAAAACAGTTTCTACATGAAATTCTTAGGCAAATGGATGGAACTAGAGAATATCATCCTGAGTGAAATAATCCATTCACAAAGGAACACACATCTTATGCATTCACTTATAAGTGGATACTAGCCCAAAAGCTTGGAATTCATAAGAAAAAATTCACAGATTATATGAAGCTCAAGAAGAAGGAAGACCAAAGTGTGGATGCTTCAGTCCTTCTCAGAAGGGAGAACAAAATACTCACGGGAGGAAATACAGGGACACAGAGTTTGAAAACCTCTGAAAGTTGATGCTAAGGAGGTAGCAGCAAAAAATCTTGGTATTGACCGTGGGCAGACATGTTGGGAGACCTCACAATTCAGCAAGAGTTTTCTCTGAAACCTCCTAAGGTAGAATTTTCTTGGCAAGAAGGAAGGATGCCAGGAGCCAGATGCAGAAATTATAGGAGACAAGTAGAGGAATGATAGAAAAAGCACTGAGATTCAGCGGAGGAAAAAAAAAAGGGGGGCAATATTTGAAATGTAAATAAATAAAATAATTAACCAAAAGTCAGCTAACATAATCTATTACCTAATACTGACTATGTGGTTTGGTATAAGTAGTTTTACCAATTTTTCTAAATTCTCAACATATGGACTAATATCTATTTTTGACTATTTTTGAAAGCTTGGATAACTGAGTAAATATTTGAGGACTGTCTTTCTCTCCTATGTAGTGTCTTGCCTATTCTCTTTCTCTTTTCCTTCATACACAACAACATAGATGTCACTTTCACAGGAACTGTTTCCAATCAGTGCCTCGATTCCTTGGCTGGTCTCTCACCGATGTGTACCTCAGGCTCAAGCCTCCATTGCTGTATCTCTGGATTGTCCTGAATGAACCCTCTGTTTTTTCACAGTCATGCTCTTGCCAAACTGAGTTTTCACAGTTTGATCAGAGAACACAATCTCTTTGGATTTAATAACTTTTCTACCCCAGTGAAAACATAAGCACCAATTTATTGTGCATGGACCCCTAAATAATCAGGCCTTTGCACCACCCAGTGCTCCCAGGGACTAGACCACAAACCAAGGAGTGTACAGGAGGGGATCCATGGTTCCAGATATAAATGTAGCAGAGGATGGCCTTGTTTAACATCAAGGGGAGGAGAGGCCCTTGGTCCTGTGGAGGTTTGATGTGCCAGTGTAGTGTGATGCTGGAGCAGTGGGGCAGGAGAGGTTGAGTGAACGCCCTTATAGATATAAAGGGGAGCAGGGAGAGGGTGGATGTGGGATGGAGAGGGTATTAGGAGGAGTAACCTGAAAGTGGGATATCATTTGAGATGTAAACGAATGGAATGATTAATAAAAACATCTGGCTTTTACTTATGTTTATTCATTTTCTCACTTTTATTTCCTGGTGTCCCATCACATTTCCCATTTTTTTCCAGCTCTGCAGGATCTTCTTTCTGTAGAAGAAGCCTGTTTCTTTCCTGCTTAGGTTTTTGCTGAAGGTTTTTTTCTTTGACTGGAAATCTCACCAAATCTACATTTTTTTTTTGTTTCCAGCTCAGTATCTCATGAAGGGATTCTGGCTCCATTTCATTTCTGTTGCCCTGACAAAATACCCCGAGAAAAGCAACCTCATAGTTGGAGGTTGTAGTTGATCACAGCGGAACTGTCAGGGCCCCAGCAACTTGAGGCTGCTGGTCCTATTACATTCACTCAGAAGAATGTTATGACTGCGTCAATGTCAGCATTCAGCTCACTTTCTCCATTCGTACACAGTTTGGAATCCCTTGCCTATGGAGTGGAATCACTCACAGTGGCATAATCAAGACCCCACACACTGGCCATAGACAACATTTCTTTGGGACACTTTTCCCAGGTGATTCTCCTGAGCTATCCAAATATAATCAGAATTATCAATAGAACAATTTCAAATGTCTGGGAAACATTTAAAGAAACACTCAGCATTCTTAGCCATCAGGAAAATGCAACTCAAAACTATTCTGAGATTTTATCTTACAATTGTAAGAATGGCTAAGATCAATGCTGTGGGTGATAGGTCATGTGGCAAGAGAGTGGAGCAAAGGGAATACTCCTCCATTGTTGGTAGGAGTGTAAACATGTATGGCCATTATAGAAATCAATATGGTGTTTCCTTATAAAATTGGAAATCAATCCATTCAAGCCTTATTTGTACCCCTCCTGGGCATATACCCAAAGAATGTTGCACCCTAGCAGAAGGACACTTGCTTATTTATGTTCATTGCAGCTTTATTCATATTATCCATTAACTGAAAACAACCTAGATGTCCCTTCACTTAAGAGTAGATAGGGCAAATGGGGTATATTTATACAATGAAACTGTTAAAGACGTTAAGAAGTTTTCAGACAAATGGATGGAACTAGAAAAAAATCATCCTGAGGGAGGTATCTAAGACCCAGAAAGATAAATACAGTATATCATCATTTATCAGTGAATATTAACTGTTTAGTAAATGATAATCAAGCTAAAATACACAGACATAGAGAGGTTCGGTAAAGAGGAGGTCTCTAGGGAAGATGCATGGATCTCACTGGGAGTGAGAATTAGAATAGTTATTGTAGGTGGACTGATGGTAGGTGGGTCTGTCAGCAGTAGGGAACAGGTGAGGGGAAAGGATGGAGAGAGAATGGAGAGACAGCAGTAATTAGGGACTCTCTCTCTCTCTCTCTCTCTCTCTCTCTCTCTCTCTCTCTCTCTGTATGTGTGTGTGCATGCGCATGTGCGTGTGTAATCCTAGAGTAATGGAAACTTCCTGGGATCTATGAAGGAGAACCTAGTGAGCTATTCTAATTATGGAGGACATGGAGCCTGAGCTGAGCATCCTTTGTGACTTGATAAGGCTTCGAGTGGTGGCACTTGGTTGTATTTGGTAGAGTTGTTGGCTAAGGGAATCCAATGGAAACCTCTAATCAACCTAAGCTGATGCTAGGACATAAGGTTGCTCCCAGAAAACTGATAGCAAGGTGCCGTCGCAGAGGACAATATCTACACAGCTCACTGAAAGTAAAGAGGTTGATCTAGTGCCTGCATGCAGCATTCACTCCTATGTTCTAATCTTTGGAGTGAGAAGATACTCGGTAGGCTATGGAGAGTAAGGTCTACATACCAACCCAACTACAAAACACTTGACCTACAATCTGTCTGCCTGCAAGAAGTGCTGAGGTAATACTGGCACAGAACTTATGGAGTGTCTAATCAATGTTTGGTTTAACTTGAACCCCAGGCCATGAGAAAATTCCAAAACCCTACACTGCCTGGATAGCCAGGAACTGGAGACTGAATAATCCAGACACCTAGGTTGGAACCAGACATAGCTGGCAGATAATTAGCCAGTCAGTCAATCAATCAATCAATCAATCAATCAATCAATGAATGAAAAGATTCCTAATGGTATTCTGCTATACTCATAGATTGGTGCCATGGTCAGTTGTCATAAGAGACATCTACTTCAGCAGCTGATAGGAGTGAGTGTAGAGATTGTGGAGAAAGAGTCTAGATTGGAGACCTCCATTGGGTCTCTCCTCTTGGAGCTTAGGGAACACAGCAGGGGAGGAAGATAGCTTGTCAAAGTCAGAGTAGATGGAGGACACCAGGAGATCACAGCCCAGTGAATCAACTTTTCAGGGCTCACTTGGGATGATGGAGACAGGAACTGCAACCACAGTACCTGCACCGTGTCCTCTGCACATATCTTATGGCTGTTAGCTTGGTGTTTTTGTGGGAATCCTAACAGTGGGAGTAGCTGCGTCTCTAACTCTTTCGCCTACTCTTGGGACTCGTTTCCTTCTATTGAGTTCCCTTGTCCAGTTTTGATATGAAGCCGTTGTCTTATTGTTTTTTGTTTTGTCCTATCTGACTGTTATTTTCTGAAAGCCTGCTGTATTCTGAAGAGGAAATGGGAAATAGAAGATTTAGCAGAGATGGGAAGCGTGTGGGTGTCCTGGGAAGAGTTGAGAAGTGGAGGAGAAATTGTGGTCAGGATGTACTGTATGATTGAAAAATCTATTTTCTAAAAATAACTAGGCAGAACAGTTAAACATTGTATAGAAAGAACTCTAGCATTTCTGTGTTCGTAACTCACTATATGTTTTATTTCTGGAACTTTTAATTTTTTAATTGATTCTTCCTCATTTGTCTCCCCTTATTTTCTGGATAAACGCATGAACATTCTCTGAAATATATTTGTGTTTTTTACATTTTGCATAATTGCTATTTCGTCAATTTATTATTATGTTTGTAACACCCAGTGACTGTTTAATAAACAAACACATCTGTTATCACTTAAAATACTTTTATGTGCCAGGAGCCACTAAGAACAGCCACTGACCATAGCAACTATGTTGGATTCACTCCTACAGCATCACACTTGCTACAGGAATTGAAGGTTTCATAGAACAGGTGGGTTTTTCAATGCAGTGGCTGTTTGACAAGAGCTCTAGGTATCAGAGTATTCTAATGATGATCTGATTAAGAAGCCTACTTAACTTACTGACTTAAATTTGTTACCAAGTTGATGATTGGTTGACCTTTGACAAAAAGTAATTTGAAAGCAGCTCCATTTTAAACATCAACAGCAATGGATGAATTTTCTATTTTGTAGCACAGAGAGGACATAAACAACTGGTTATTTATGATGTCTGTCTTCCTGGCATCCAGGTCCTTGCCAACCTAAAATATGGATGGTTAGTTGTAATATTTGGGACCAAACTGGATGAAATACTGGTTAAGGAATGACTTTATCTTATCTTGGTTAGGCCTCACAAAATATATATACTAAAATCTTAATAAATATATCACATTTTCAAAACTCCAGACACTTACAAAAGAGGGAGTAAAATGGAATGTAGGAGCTACACAATGATGGGAATGATATGGCTGCCTTTATGAACTTTCAGCTCTGGGATTGCCTACTAGAGCCTAGACATGACTAGGTTGGACAAAATGCAGTCATGGATAAGTAGGAACTCTTGAGTTCTAACTCCTCCAAGGGTAGTCATTACCAGTAGATGAATGCTGAGGGAGGAGACGACATTATGTTCAGTCTTAGAGCTCATTTTCCTATCAATAGCTCCGAACACATCCTCACACTGGTGGCCCTGGTTAAATGCAGTTGGCCATACAGCAAAAGGATACAGGAGTGGCAGGAGGAGTAATTGACAAGAAGGAGGTTATTGAGAAAGAAAGGGGATAAAAGAAGGTGGAGAGTTGAGTGTAAACAAAGTTCATTGAATACATGTGAATAATAAAAACTCTAAATATTTAAATAAATTTGTAAAATTTTGCACATTGTACAAAATTTCAGCCTGTCTCTGATCATCAGAGGTTTTTCTGAAACACCTTGCTGAACTTCTAAATTAATAGCTTAATACATAAATGATGATACTTATAAAAACTGACTAAGGTTATGCTTCCTTAGCCAAAATCATTCCCACAATTTGTCTGAGTCAAAGATCTGTCGCTTTTGGAACATGTTGGATATTTCCTCAGAAAGTAACTATGTGATGTTTCATAAAAAAATAAAGTATGGGAATAAAGGACCTAGCATTGCTCTTATAGGGAGACATTCACTCTTATAAGAGGCCTTAAATCAAAATTAAAAGTTCAGAATTGGCTTTATAACTTTACCATGACTTCCTGGGAGACAGATAACTACGTGAACAAGAATTAACACAAGGCAAGTTCACTGATTAGAGAATACTCCACAACAAAGACTTTCTTCTATATATGGGAAAACAATCCTATTAGATACATATAATCACTTCCAACCATACAAAATTTCAGGAGAAAAACTCCTAGGTTTGTATCTGTTTCCTTAAGCTTGTTCTCAATGTCTTCATAGCATCTTCACATAAATTTCAGAAAACCTGGGTGATATTTATCTTCAACGACAACAATTGAACAATTCAAGTAACTATAACCAAAGTCCCATTTGTAACACTTCTATTGATTCTGGTTTTTATGGCTCTTAAATCCACTAATATTCAGACTTAAAAAAATTAAGACATATAAATTTCCTTTGGCATGCTCCTAACTAATAAAATATGATAATTTTGCTTGAACAGTTACATTTATATCTTTATGTATTTAGTTAGTGTACATGTCTATGTGTGTGTGCTTGTGTGTACATACATGTGCATGTATGTGTCCATGTGTGAGTACATACATACACAGTGCACATGTGCAGATGAGAGGATATCTTATAGTTTTTGGTTCTCTCCTTCCACTGTCTAGGTTTTCAGGGATCAGACTCAGGTCACAGAGTATAGAATAAAGGTTCTGAGAAACACTTATGTAACCTCAGAGTAACTTTAGACTCTTAGAAATACTCTCAGATTTGGTTGATTCTTTGGTATCTAAACTGTACAAAACAGTCTCCATCGACAATCTTCATTGTATTTTATAACTTGAGAGACCATAGTTGTATTTACTGATTAAGACATATTAGTTTTTTTTGAAATTTTGAAAGTGATTTTAATTGTGATTAAAATTGTGATTCAATTGTTTCAAATCGATTGATTTTAATTATCATGAAAATTTTAATAGTAATTGCTAGTGAGGGGAAATGAACAATAGCAAAAAGTGACTTACATTGTAGCACAATTTCTTTCTCTAAATATAAAATAAGAAATACGATTTGATTAAGCCACAAAAGCCCGTGACATCTCGATAGCTCTGGCTTTTGTTTTTATCCTCTTTCTATAGCTAAGACAATTTTGTTAACTATTTCAAAGTAGTACTATATTGTTGTCTTAATTCTTTTGAACCAGCCCCAAGTTAAAACCCAATGTACTCCCAACATAACAGGATACTTAAAATTATCAATCTCTAGTAATAACTATAATGTCTTAGATACTATGGCAAGTCTCCCTTAGAATTAGAATTAGTTGCTCCTCATGAGTTTATAAATTTGGAATCAATTTTTCCAGAAGGCAAACTAGAACTAAATGAGAGCAAATAATTTCAAGTACACTAAACATTAAATAAAATATTTCATGTAGCACAGATAACTATAGATAAAAGAGAAACATACAATCTAATCAATACTATGATTGGCCAGCCAAAGTATCTGTTTTCCTCAACTGATATTTTACTTCTTTAGGTCATTCTGTGCCCTTGACTATCTCAACTTTACATATAATATTTCTATTATGTCATAGGTAAATGTTATGTCAGATTCAGAGGATGGTGCAAAAGAGAAATCACATCCAGATCATAAAGGCTGGTAATTTTGATATGATTCAAGGATTAGTTCCTTAGTCGATTTACTATTTTTCTCTCTTGAAGACTCGTTTCTGACTTCTCAGATACACTTTTACCAGACATGAGCATTTATAATGTAGTGGGACAAAAGATATTTAACTTTCACATTCACAGAGAGTCTGATAAATGGCTAAATTCATAAATTTCTTTGTCGTGCAATCAAAATATCACGAAAGAATTTTCAAAGTGTAACTTGTCTTTTGCATTTGTGTTTCTAGGCTATGGGTATTCATGTAGAATAGACTATTTCTTATCTGTATTGAGGTGGAAGCTGTGAGTTTTCTATTAACATCATGCAGTGTGTTGCTCTGTTCAGTTCCCTCTCAGGGTAATTTCACAAGGATAAGCTTTAAAGTAGTATCCTGGAAAATAGGAAAAAAATTTAAAAGCTTTTAAAGTTAATAAGATTAGATGTGAGTTGAGGAAACGGTGTTTTCACTGGACTTCTGTTACTCCATTTTTATCAGTTAGTGCTTAAGTATGAAAGAATTTCCTTTGCTAACATATTGTGGTGAATTGACATGTTCCTTCTAGAATTGGCCACTTTGTTTTGAATCCTAGGAAATGGGACATAAAAGTAAGACTTCAGGGCTCTGTGGAGTTCTGGACAAGAATGTAATGTCCTGGGTGTTTTCCATGGTTACTTTCTATCCCCTTAAAGCTAAGCCCCAGAAGCAAAGTAGACCCCATGTTCTATAATTTCAATAGTCAACTTCCCACCAATTCAGACCATAAATATGTCAGCATATTCCATAGCCTTACTGGCCTGAAAGGGATGTTTGAAAAGGCATACTTTCTAAGGCTAGACCACCGGGGTTTGAGGGCATTATACTGTAGAAAAACAATTATTTCTACGTATCTTGGTTTCCCCTTTGGAAAACGGACAGTGACAAGGCCTGTCCTTGTAATTTGTTGTGAGAATTAGATGAATAATATTTGTTAAGCAACTTGCATCCAGTAATTTCTCTCTATTGTACTTATAAAATCACACTCTCAAGAATATCCATCTGTGTACTCTAAGAGCACTGTTGCCATGGAAAATGAGACATCAGCATGGATTTTTGGCAGATAATACACAACAGTATGAGCTAATATCTATTTCTCTTAGTTTCCTCTAATATCAAGTATATATGATAATATCTTTCAGGTAGTGTTATTCTGAAGTATGCTGAGTGAGATAGTGAATAGACATGGTGCGGTGTGCCTATATCTGACACATCACATGCTTACACAATGTGAACAGTGGATTTTTTTCAGATTCATGATATAGATTCATCAACAATATTTTACTATTTTCCTTAGTTAAACACCACATTACCTTCTTTCTTGGACTGGAAGAGTGGATATCAAGAGAAGTTTCTTACATAGCTTCTTCCAGGATTATCTGAGCAGAGAGGTATCTGACTTCATATCAGCCAGCTTGAAGATCAGGTGCGAAAATATATCATGAAGCTCAGTGGAGAGTTTTCTCTAGGATCCTAAAACTTTAGACAGAGCATGTTCTCTGCTTCTTGAATATT
Source organism: Rattus rattus (assembly GCF_011064425.1). Lineage (NCBI taxonomy): Eukaryota > Metazoa > Chordata > Mammalia > Rodentia > Muridae > Rattus > Rattus rattus. The sequence continues at coordinate 72,757,299 of NC_046165.1, forward strand.
CTTTTATGCTAGAGAACAGTGTTATGACACAGATCTCTGATATTTATTTTCTTGTTCACTCCTGTCCTCTGGGCATCGTGCCCTAATTGTTTAACAGGAGTTTGTTAATCTTGTGACAAGTTAACTTCAATATTGGCTTCCGAAGAAAGTTCCTCCTCCTTTCAAGAGCAAGATTCACTGGGGAATAATGGATGGGTCTGCGAAGTTTAATCAAAAACCACACACTTTTTGGACCATTGTAGTGATTTCTGTCTCCTTGCAATCATGTTCTTGAATGTTGTGGGTAATTTACCAGATAAGAAGATACAGATATGAGAGGATCAGACCAGGGTCATAATGTAGAAATGTGCATAGGAGCTGTATTTTGGAGTGGTTTAGTTTTAAGACTTCTTCATCCCTAATAAAGTTAATTTTCTTTTTCACTATTTTCTCATTTTTATTAGTTCTTTGAGAATTTGTGTAATGTAGTTTGATCATACTCACCACTCCTACCAGATCAATCTACTTCTTCATTCACTTAAATTTATGTCCTATTTTTTAAGTCATGCACTTGAATGTGTGTTTTTCTTATACTCTTGCATGTGTGATTCAATCTAACATGACTCAATTACTAGGTGCCGCATCCTTAAAGAAAACTGATTATTCCTCTTTCAACTGCCAGTAACTCCTCACCTAGGTTCAGACTTCACTGCCAACTTCTTTCTTTATACTAGGATATTTCTTTATCTTGAGCATGCTATCACAACCACTGTGAGTTCATACATGTAACTCCCCTGCTCTATTTGGGAAGCACTATTTTCTTTTAGTCATAGACAACCTCTGTTTCTTGCAACTTTTTTACTTCTTTTGCCCTGATAATCCTTGACCTTTTGAGGCAGGGGTGTGATATATATTTACCATTTAGGCAAGAGAATTACACCCTTATTTTATACATATTGTCCAATTGTGGATCCTTGTGTTAATAATCTACTAGCTTTTATAATGTGGCTTGAGAAATGTACTAGTCTATGGGTCTAAATATAAGTCACTAGGAATCAGTTTAATAATATATTTAGAAGAATAATAGTAGTTTCTCCTGTAGGGTTTATAATCTTTCTAGATACAGATTCTTGGCTGTCAACTATCTTAGGTATAGGTTTTACTTGTGGATCAGGCCTTAACTTTAACAAGAAAGTTGGTGGTACTCATGACTTTGTGCTTTAAGTCAAGGATGGTGATACCTCAAGAATTTCTTTTATTTTTCAGGTTTGTTTTAGTTATCTTGGGTTGTTTTTCCATGTGAATTTGAGAATGGTTGTTTCAAGGTCTATAAAGAATTGAGTTGGAATTTTGATGGGAATTGCAATAAGTCTGTAGATTGCCTTGGTAAGATAGCCATGTTCACTATGTTATATTCAGGTCTTGCCTGGCTGATCATTATTTTAGCAGAAAGGCATCACATCACAGCTGTGTAAGTCTGATGATTTATTCTCTCTGGTAGCTTGCACAGCACTTTTCTGTGCAATGAGCGCTAGCCAGTAAAGTTGAGCTGTCTAGGTCAGTTCCATCTTGATAACACAAATATGAGGTGCCTCCAGTAAGAGGGTCATCATGTTCTGGAAGATAAACATAAGCAATGTCTTCAGTCTTTAAGGTCTAGGGGTTTATGGGAACATTCTGACTAGAAACTCCAAAAAATTAACATATTACTGTCACTAGCCTTTTTATTTGTTAATCTGTTGTATCTAGAAGAAATTTTGTTATCAAGTACAGAGTGACTACACATTAGCTCTTTTTATTAATGTGTATGTACATATTTTAGGAAAATTACATCATTGTAAGTTTCCAAATGACTCTCTCTCTCTCTCTCTCTCTCTCTCTCTCTCTCTCTCTCTCTCTCTCTCCACACACACACCTTTTCTCCTTTTTTATTAAATTTCTTGTGACAATGTTTCATGTAGCCCAGGGAGGTCATGAACATAGTATGTATCGGTAGATGGTATTGCACTTCAGATCTTCCTGCTTCCACCTTCCCACTGTGAGAAGGATAATATATATGCACCCCTGAACCTAATTTAATTCAATGCTGGGGACAGAAATCTGAGATCTCTGCTCACTGCCTGTCCACTCTATCAACTCACCAATAGTCCATGTCTTCATTTCAATATCTTTAACTACTTCAGTATGCACTGATGCAACTTCTTAAAAGCATGCAAACTTATGCTTCTCTAATTGTTTTCTATTCTCTGTCCTTCCTCTCTCTTTCCATTTATCCATCCATGCATCCATGCATCCATGCATCCATCCATCCATTTGTTTATCTATCTATTTTACAGCCTGATCACAGCCGTCCTCCAACTTTCCTCCTGCCTTTCTCCTCTGAGAAGGTGGTGCCCCATGAGTAACACTCCACCTAAGCATATCAAATTTTTGCAGGATCAGGCACATCCCCTACCATCGAGGCCAGACAACGCAGCTAAGTTAGGAGAACAAGATCCATAGGCAGACAACAGATTTGGGGACAGCTCCTACTCCTGTTTTGGAAAAAAAATGAAGACTGAGCTGCACATATGCTATATATGTGCATGGGGTGTGTAGGTACAGCCCATGCTTGCTCTTTGGTTGGCAGTTCAGTCTTTGGGAGGGTCTAGATTCATTGATTCTGCTGTGGGTTTTTTGTGGTATCTTCATCCCTGTTTGATCTTCAGCTGAGAATGTTCTGTTTAGCTCTGTACCCCATTTATAATAGGTCATTTGACTCTCTGGAGTCTAACTTCTTGGTGTCTTTGTATATACTGGGTATTGTCCCTCTATCAGATGTAGGATTGGTAAAGACCTTTCCCAATCTGTTGGTTGTCATTTTGTCCTAATGACAGTGTCCTTTGCCTTACAGAAGCTTTGTAGTTTTATGAGGTTCCATTTTTTGATTCTTGATCTTAGAGCATAAGCCACTGGTGTTTGTTCAGGAAATTTCCCCAGTGCTCATGTTCTAGGCTCTTCTCCACTTTTTCTTCTATTAGTTTGAGTGTATCTGGTTTGATGTGGAGGTCCTTGATTCACTTGGACTTAAGCTTTGTATAGGGTGATAAGAATGGATTGATTTGCATTCTTCTAGATGCTGACCTCTAGTTGAACTAGCACAATTTGTTGAAAATGCTATCTTTTTTCCACTGGATGTTTTTAGCTCCTTTGACAAAGATCAAGTGACCATAGGTGTGTGGGTTCATTTCTGGATCTTCAACCTATTCCATTGATCTACCTGTCTGTCTCTGTACCAATACCATACAATTTTTGTCAGTATTGCTCTATAATACTGCTTGAAGTCAGGGATGGTGATTCCCCCAGAAGTTCTTTTATTGTTGGGGATGGTTTTTGTTATCCTGGTCTTGTGTTCTTTATATATTTTGGACATTAGCCCTTTATCAGATGTTGTTTTAGTGAAGAGATTTTTTCCCAATCTGTAGGTTGCAGATTTGTCCTATTGACTGTGTCTTTTGCCTTACAGAAGCTTTTCATTTTTTTGCTGTCACATTTATCAATTCTTGATCTTAGAGCCTGAGTCATTGGTTTTCTCTTTAGGAAATCTCCCCTCCCTCCCCCAAGCCCAATGATCTCTTCTATTAGATTCAGTGTATTTGTTTTTGTTGTTGTTGTTGTTGTTGTTGTTGAGGTCTTTGATCCACTTGGACTTGAGCTTTGTGCAAAGAGACAAATACAAATTTATTTTCATTCTTCTACATACAGATTACCAGGTAAAGTGGCACCCTTTACTGAAGGTGCTTTCTGTTTCCCATTGTATATTTTTGGCTTCTTTGTCAAAGATCAACTGTTCATAAGTGTGTGTGTTTATTTTTGGATCTTCAATTTTATTCAACTGATTGACCTGTCTGTCTCTGTACTAATACCATGCAGTCTTTTTAATCACTATTACTTAGTAGTAGAGCTTGAGGTCAGGTATGGTGATTATTCTGGAATTTTTTTTTATTTTTAAGAATTGTTTTTGCTATCCTGGGTTTTTTGTTTTGCCATATAAGTTTGAGGATTGTTCTTTCCATGTCTGTGAAGAATTGAGTTGGAATTTTGATGGGGATTGTGTTGGATCTGTAGATTGCATTTGGTAAGATGGCCATTTTTACTATGTTAATCCTACTAATCCATGCATGGGCGATCTCTCCAGTTTTTGATGTCTTCTTCAATTTATTTTTTCAGGGATTTAAAGTTCTTGTCATACAGATTTTCCCTTGCATGTTTAGAGTTACTCCAAGATATTTTATATTATTTTGGTTATTGGGAATGGTGTTGTTTCCTGTCTCTTTAACTTGTATTGTTGTTGTTGTTGTTGTTGGTGGTGGTGGTCATTGTTTGGTTTGGGTTTAAAGATAACTGTAACTTCATAAAATAAATTGGACATTTCTCCTGTTTCTATTTTATGTAAACATTTTAGGTGAATTGGCAGTAAGTCTTCTTAGAAAGTCTAGTGCAATTCTGTTCTAGAATCATTTGGCCCTGGGACTTTTATTATTGGGAGACTTTTATTACTACTGTTATTTCACTAGGGGTCATTGATCTGGTTAAATTGCTTATACGATCTCGTTTTAACTTTGGTATATGGTATGTATTTAGAAAATTATCCACTTCTTTTAGATTCTCCAACTTGGTGGAAGACAGGTTCTTTTCATTTATGGTTTTATCAGTTTGAATATTCTCCTACCCCTTCTTAGTTTGGATAAGTAGTTGTATTGTTGATTTTCTTGAAAAACAAAAACAAAAACAAAAACAAAAACAAAAACAAAACCCCATATTGTTTGTTTCATTTATCCTGTTGAGTGAAAGTTTTGTTTTTGTTGTGTAATGAGGTTGATTTCAGAACAAGTATGTGGAGTTAGTAGTTCAATTCTTTTGATATTCAATACTTGGTTTGGTTTGGTGGAAGTAGGATGATCCTGGTTCAGTAATAAACTAGAAAGTGGGCATATGGGGCAAACAGCTGCATCTGGTTGGCCTTGTCTGCAAGCTGCACTACTAAACCTCTGTCTTGGAGTGTGATGATAGAGTGGCTAGACAACAGCCTTTGTCCCTTACAAGGCTAGGGCTGGCATACAGCCTGTTTGACTTTGGCTAGACCTAAGAGTTTAGGATAATATGAGAAGGTAATATTTGAAGGATTTGCCAGGTTGCACTGATACACAAATTATGCATTTCAGGATAGCTATGGCAGATAGGTATAGTGAACATGGTCTAGTATCTTGGAATGTGATTAGTCTGGAGCAGTGCCCAGGATATGTAATCTAAGAAAAACCTGGGTCTTGTATACAGTGTGGATGGGTTATTTTCTAGATGACTTACCAGACTGAGATGATGCACAGTTGTATAACTTGAGTCAAGTATAGAGGTTGAAAAATAGCATAGGAAGGCTAAGTTCTGTGAAACTTGACAGAACTGGTACACAGGGTGTGTGATCCAGGCTATGCACTAAGTTTGGATATGGTATGGGCAGGCTTGGGTCAGGCAGACTTCCAGGGTGTGGCAATATACAGGAATTGCAACCACAGCCAAGATTGTTGGTTGAGAATGACACAATTCACCAGACTAGAGTAGAACACAGACACTGGGACCCAGATTAATATTGATTATTGGGGAGAGTTTCAGTTTGCCAATGTCAGGCTTAACTCACCAGGGCTCCTACACTGGAAGCTTGAAACAACTTAGCTTTCCTTGATTTCTTTCTAGGGATATTTTCAGTTGATAGAAAGTATACCAAGCTTTTTGAGTTAATTTGTATCATATTATATTGCTTAATGTGTTTATCAAAGGGGGAAGTTTTCTGATGGTGCTTTTTAGTCATACAACCATATTAGCTGACAAAGGATACTTTAACTTCTTTCTTTCTCATTCATATTCTATCTATCTATCTATCTATCTATCTATCTATCTATCTATCTATCTATCTATCTATCTTTCTATCTATATGAAATTACTATTTCATTTATCTCATTGCTCAGCTAAAAATTTAAGCACTATACTGAACAGGAATCGACAAGCTAGATATCCCCTATTTTTGTGATGCTGGGTATTGACTTTTTGTATGTTGCCTTTATTATGTGAAGATAGGTTCCTTACATCCTGAGGAGTTACTGCAGGATGTTTATCATGAAGGGGTATTGAAGTTTTCCCTTTTCTTGAAATTAAAATTTTCTTTTCAGATAATATATCTTGATTATGGTTTCCCATTGCTCTATTCTTATGAATTTTTCCCTATCTCCCATACCATTTGGATCCATCCCTGTGGTGATTTGAATAGGGATGGTCCATGGGAAATGGCTCTATTAGGAGTTGTGGCCTTGATGGACAAGGTGTGGCCTTGTTGGAAGAAGTGTGTCACTGTGTAGATGGGCTTTGAGCTCTCTTCCTATGCTCAAGCTCAGCCCAGTATGTTCAAGAGCCACCTTCTGGATACCTGCTGATGGCAGTCTTCTTCTGACCACCTTTGGATAAAGATGTAGAACTCTCATCTCTTCCAGCATTATGTCTGCTTGTATTCTACCATACTTCCTGCCATGACGAAGTGTATTGCAGCCCCAATTAAAAGTGGTACGTCATAAGAGTTGCTTTTGTCATGGTGTCTTTACACAGCAATGAAACCATCTCTTATTAGAAAACAAACAGGCTTCTAAGAGGTAGTAATAAAATAAAATATTAAGATAAAAATACTAATACAATGGAATAGTAAAAACTGAACCAACAGAAGGAAAAGTACCAAAGAAAAGGCACATGAGACAGGTATATGACACACTCATAAGCATACTCAGAAAATGCATAAAATACTAAATTGGAAGCCATATTATATGTGCAAAAACTTTCAGAGTATAAGGAGAGAAATAATATATAAATGAGAAACAAAATAAATAAAAATAAATTTTTTTGTGTTTTAGTGTATTCCAGACATGACATTATCAGACAAAGAATTTCCAAAGATGCCCTTGATTTTACCTTCTGTTGGCCATGTAGTGCTAGATATGCAGCCTACTATTAATAATAGTTTAATTTTTTTAATTAAAAAATTTTATTTTATTTTTTAAAATTTATATTTCAAGTGTTATTCCCTTTCCCAGTTTCCTGTACATAAGCCCCGAATCCCATCCCTCTACCCTTCTCCTATAAGGGTCTTCCCCTCCCCACCCATCCCCCCTTTTCACCCCCTGAGGGATCCAACCTTGGCAGGACCAAAGGGCTTCTCCTTCCATTGGTGCCTAACAAGGCAATCCTTTGCTACATATGCAGTTGGAGCCATGGGTCAGTCCATGTATAGTCTTTGGGTAGTAGTTTAGTCCCTGGGAGCTCTGGTTGGTTAGCATTGTTGTTCTTATGGGGTTGCAAACCCCTTCAGCTCTTTCAATCCTTTCTCTAATTCCTCCAATGGGGGTCCCATTCTCAGTTCAATGGTTTGCTGCTAGCATTCACCTCTGTATTTGACATGCTCTGGCTGTGTCTCTCAGGAGACATCTATATCCAGTTCCTATCAATATGCACTTCTTAGCTTCATCAATCTTATCTAGTTTTGGTGGTTGTATATAGATGGGCCACATGTGGGGCAGGCTCTGAATGGCTGTTCCTTCAGTCTCTGCTCCAACTTGCCTCCATATCCCCTCCTATGAATATTTTCCCCCTTTTAAGAAGGAGTGGGATCATCCACATTTTGGTCATCCTTCTTCTTGAGCTTTATGTGGTCTGTGGATTGTATCTTGGGTAATTCAAGATTTGGGGCTAATATCCACTTATTGGTGAGTGCATACCATGTGGGTTTTTCTGTGATTGTGTTACCTCACTCAAGATGATGATATTTTCTAGTTCAATCCATTTGTCTATGAATTTCCTGAAGTCATTGTTTTTGATAGCTGAGTAGTACTAATAGTTTATTTTCAAAAGGAGACTTCATTGGAGTAAAAAAAATTCATTTGCAAGTGGTTATCAATTGAACATAGCATCTTGTTTGGGGATGGGGACATATATCCTCTTCTCCTTTCAGCTCTAGATCTACATCCTGTGCAGATCCATGCTGGCCCTGTGCATGCTGCCATATCTCTGTGAGTTCATATGTGCATAGGTCTAGTTGTGTGTAGAACACCTTGTTTCTTTGGTGTTCTTCATCCCCTCTAGGTCTTTAACTCTTTTTGCTTCCTCTTCCATATGGTTTCATGAGCCCTGAGGAATCTGATGGCTACACACCATTTATGGCTGAGTGTTCCAAGGCCTCTTACTCTGTATATTATCTGGTTGTGTGTCTCTGTGTGTTTTTCCACATGCTTCAGGAAAAAGCTTCTCTGATTATGACTGAACAATGTATTGATCTATGAGTGTAGTAGAATGTCATTAGGTGTCATTTTGTTGCTCTGTTTCTTTCATAGACATTCACTATTTTGCTTTTTTTCTACGTTACTGCTGTCTATTCTCACATCCTTGGTAATAAAACAGTGCTAGATATGGGTTTCATGCTGTAGAACATGCCTTAAGCCAAGTAAAGATATTGGTTGGTTACTTCCATAGATCCTCCTACCCCTGCCAAAAACTTTCCACATCAGTGCACTAGCATATTTGCAGGTAGAATACTATATCTAAGGGTTTGTGACTGGGAAACCCTTGTATTTCTCCTTTGGATGGTGCAAAGTATCAAACTTCACTTTTTCATGTTCAATGAGTGGTAAAGGTGTTATTTTCAGCAATGTGTTCATGCTGTCAGTTTATGGAGAGTAATTTTTAGCTCTAACAACAGTCTGGGTTGTGTGGGTGATTAACATGGGACATGCCATTTAGATGTAACCAAATCCAGGTACTGAAAGCTTCATTTGTTGTCATGAGATGCCTATGTGGGGCTCTATCTTCCCATTATATGGTGACTCTATTTAGATAAATGTGAATGTATTTTATGAAGTTTCAACTGTTTTAGATTTTCATATCACAAAGGTATCTAAATTTTACCTGCATCTACTTGTGTTCTCTCTCTTCCCCACTACCCTTAACTTCCCCAACTGAATCTCCTGTTCTAGTCCACCCCATCCATCTATAACTATGCAGTCTATGTCCATTTCTTAGGGAAATATATCTGTCACCTAGTTATCTGTACTTTATACTGAGTCTGTATGGTTCTATGGATTGTAGCTTATCAAGACTTAACATCTAATATTCATAGATAAGCAAATACATACCATGTTTGTATTTCTGGATCTGGGTTATCTCACTCAAGATGATCAAGATGAATTTTGTAGTTCCATCTATTTGCCTGTGAATGTGCAGGGTTCATTCTTTCATTTTCTTTTTTATCTTGCATTTTTGGCAGTAAAGTAATATTACAGTGTGTAAATGTATCATATTTTCTTAATACATTCATCTCTGAGGGATATCTGGGTTGTTTGCTATTTTTGACTATTAAGAATACAACAGCAATGAATATGCTTGAGCAAGTGTCTCTGTAGTAGGATGAAGCATCCATTGAGTTTCTGCACAAGAGTTGTATAGATGTATTTTGAGGTAGATCTGTTCTCATCTTCCTGAGGAACCACCAAAGTGATTCCAATAGTGGCTGTACAATGTTCCATTCTCACAAACAGTGGAAGAGTGTATACTTTACTCTACATTCTCACCAGAATGATTTGTTACCTGTTTTATTAATCTTGGACATTCTGACATGTGTGAGAAGAAATCTCAAAATAGGTTTGACTTATGCAGGAACCTAAGCAATGGAAACCAAGATTACTTGGCATCATCAGAGCCCAGTTCTCCCACAAAGGCAAATACTGGATATCCAAACACACCAAAAAAGCAAGATTTGTATTTAGAATCACATCTCATGATGGTGATAGTGGACTTTAAGAAGGACATAAATAACTCCCTTAAAGAAATACAGTACAATACAGGTAAAGAAATAGAAACCCTTAAAGTGGAAACACAAAAAAATCCTCATATCAATACTATCCAAACTATTCCACAAAATTGAAACAGATGGAGCACTACAGAACTCCTTCTATGAAGCCACAATTACTCTTATACCTAAACCACACAAAGACCCAACAAAGAAAGAGAACTTCAGACCAATTTTCCTTATGAATATCGACACAAAATTACTCAGTAAAATTCTCACAAACTGAATCCAGGAGCACATCAAAATGATCATTCATTATGTTTAAGTAGGCTTCATACCACGAATGCAAGGATGGTTCAATATACAGAAATTCATTGACATAATCCACTATATAAACAAACTCAAAGGAAAAAACATGGTCATCTCATTAGATGCTGAAAATGTCTTCAACTAAATACAACACTCCTTCATGTCGAAGGTATTGGAGAGATCAGGAATTCAAGGTCCATATCTAAACATAATAAAAGCAATATACAGCAAACCAATAGCCTACATCAAAATTAATGAGAAACTTGAAGCAATTCCACTAAAATCACCAACAGGAAAAGGATGCCCACTCTCCCCATATCTATTCAATAACGCTCTTGATGTTCTACCTGGAGCAATTAGACAACAAAAGGATATCAAATGGGTACAAATTGGGAAGGAAGAATTCAAGATATCACTATTGCAGATGATATGATAGTATACTTAAGTGACTCCAAAAATTCTACCAGAGCAGTCCTACAGCTGATAAATAACTTCAGCAAAGTGGCTGGAAATAATCTTAACTCAAACAAATCAGTAACTTTCCTTTACTTAAAGGATAAATGGGCTGAGAAAAAAATTAGGAAATTGACACCTTTCTGAATAGTCATAAATAATATAAACTATGTTGGTGTGATTTTAACCAAGGAAGTGAAAGATCTATAGGACAAAAACTTCAAGTCTCTGAAGAAAGAGACTGAAGAAGATCTCAGAATATGGAAAGATCTCCCATGCTCATTGGTTGCAGGATTAACATAGTAAAAATGGCCATCCTACCAAACGCAATCTACAGATTCAATGCAATCCCCATAAAAATTCCAATACGATTCTTCACAGAGATAGAAAGGGCAATTCTAAATTTCATCTGGAATAAAAAGAAACCCAGGATAGCAAAAATTATTCTCAACAATAAAAGAATTCTTGGGGGGATCACCATCTTTTAACTCAAGTTGTACTACAGAGCAATAGTGATAAAAACTGCATGGTATTGGTACAGGTATAGACAGGTAGATCAATGGAATAGAACTGAAGACCCAGAAATAATTTCACACATCTATGATCACTTGATCTTTTACAAAGAAGTCAAAACCATCCAGTGAAAAAAAGACAACATTTTCACCAAATGGTGCTGGTTCAACTAGTGGTCAGCATGTAAAGAATTCAAATTGATCTATTCTCTTCTCCTTGTATCAAGCTCAAGTCCAAGTAGATAAAAGATCTCCATATAAAACCAGATATGCTGAATGTAATAAGAGAGAAAGTGGGGAAGAGCCTTGAACACATGGGCACAGGAGAAAATTTCCTGAACAGAACACCAAGAGCTCATGCTCTAAGATTAACAACTGACAAATGGGACCTTATAAAATTGCAAAGATTCTGTAAGGCAAAGGGCACTGTCAATAGGAAAAAAACAGCAACCAACAGATTGGAAAAGATCTTTACCAACCTTCCATCTGATAGAAGCTAACATCCAAAATATACAAAGAACTCAAGAAGTTAAACTCCTGAGAACCAAATAACCCCATTAAAAAGTGGGGTACAGAGCTGAACAAAGAATTCTTAGCTGAAAAATATTGAGTGGCTGAGAAGTATCTAAAGAAATCTTCAACATACTTAATCATCAAGGAAATGCAAATCAGTATGACCCTGACATTCTACCTCATACCAATCATATTTCATACCAATCATATTTCATACCAATGACTAAGATCAAAAACGCAGGTGACAGCAGAAGCTGGTGATGATGTGAAGAAAGAGGAACATTCTTCCATTGCTGGTGGGACCGCAGACTGGTAAAACCACTTTGGAAATCAGTTTGGCTGTTCCTCAGAAAATTGGAAAATTTTCTACCTGAAGACCCAGCTACACCACTCTTGGCATATTCCCCAAAAATGTTCCAACCTATAACAAGGGCACATGTTCATATCAACCTTTTTTTATAGTAGCCGGAAGCTGGAAACAACCCAGATATCCCTTAACAGAAGATTAGATACAGATAATGTGGTACATTTGCACAATGATTAATATTTAGCTATTAAAAACAAGGACATCATTAATTTTACAGGCAAAGGGATTTAAGTAGAAAATATTCTATTTGAGTGAGTGCCACACCATCTCCATAGAATCTGTGTGACAAGTTCCACAGACTGAGGCGAAAACTTCAAAGGAAGGAGGCTTCCTGGAACCTGGAATTCTTGGCTGGAACAAAATATTGAGCCATAGTTCTCATGGTAATTTATCTGTTCTGTCTTCTTCTATTCCCTTTCCATATTTACAAGATGTTCTTGATGGCCTACGCTGAGATTTTAAGTGAGAAAAATGGATAAGAAACCATCCATTGAGATGGGTCACTAGCCACAATCTTATCTCCAGGAAAACCAGTGCTTTACTTCACTAATCATTTATAAAATTACAAAATAGTATTGTGATAAAAACTTTCCCAACAATAAAATTTCATATGTGTGACATCAGAAATGGTCTTTGGTGTATGGTAAAGCAAACCTTAAATAATAAAATAGTCTAAATTTACATCTTGAAGATTCACAAAAATTAGGTATTAGATGTTTAACAGTAACTGAACATAAAAATTTATTAATCTGTTCTTGGAGATATGCCATTAGTCTTGGATGATTTTGTACTTTACTGTGCCAAATGACAATTATGCTATCTGTCCTATCCATGATTGCTTCACTAAACACATCTAAGAAATTTAATACCTGTAGCATATGTGTAAAAATCCTGCTTGAGAAATGAACAATACACTCAGATTCAAACTGCCTCTGTGTTTGTTTCTGTTTATCACTGCTGAACCCCTACCCACCTAGCCTTCAAGGACCCTCATCCAGGGATCCCCATATCTGACCGTGGTGGTTCATAGCAAGTGTTATTACCCAGATTAAAAAAAACATACATGGTATATACTCACTGATAAGTGGATATTAGCTCAAAAGCTCAGAATACTCACAATACAACTCACAAAATATATGGAGCTTAAAAAGAAGGAAGACCAAAGTGTGGGTCCTTCAATTTTCCATAGAAGGGGAAACAAAATAGTCCAGGAGGTAGAGGGAGGGAGAGACCTGAGAGAAGAGAGTAGTGGGAGGGAATAAAGGAGGTCAGGATCAGATATTGGAAGGGACAGAGAGAATTACAAAGGGTCTGGATATAGAATAAAACTATGTAGCAGTGGGGGAATGAGGAACTGGAGGTAGCCACTATAAAGTCCAAGAAGCCAGGGAAGTGAGAGGCTCCCAGGGCCCAACAGGGATGACTTTAAGCTGAAATACACAGCAAAGGGGAGAAAGAACATGCAGAGATCACCTCCAGTAGCTAGGCACGGCCCCCAGGTAAGGGATTGTGACATCCACATAACTCAAAATTTTATACCAGAAATGTTTCTGTCCAAAGGAAAGACAGGAACAAAAAAATGAAACAGAGACCGAGGGAAAGGCCATCCGGAGACCTCCCCACTTAGGCATCCATTCCATTTTCAGACATCAAACCCCAAAACTATTGCTGATGCCAAGCAGTTCTTCCTGACAGGAGAGGTTCTACTAGCACCTGACCAATACAAATGCAGATACTCAAAGTGAACCATGAGACTGAGGCCAGGGACCCCATTGGAAGAGCTACGGGAAGGACTGAAGGAGCCGAAGGAAGAATAATATCAACTAACTGGACCACATAGAGCTTCCAGATACTAAAGCACCAACCAAAGACTATACATGGAGGGAACCATGGCTCCAGATACATATATAGCAGAGGATGGTCTTATCTGACATGGATGTGGCGGGAGGACCTTGATCCTGTGGAGGTTTGATTTCCCAGTGTAGGGGGATGCTAGAGCAGTGAGGCAAGAGTGGGTAAGTGGTTAGAGGAGCACCCTAAAAGAGACAAAGTGAAGGTGGGGAAGGGGATGAGATTGCGGGTTTGTGGAGGGATAACTGGGAAGGTAACAATGTTATTTGAAATGTAAATGAGTAAAATGATTAATAAAATAGATATATTGCAGAGCCATAGACATAAAAACACATGGTAAGGACACCAAAAAGACATATAGGCCATAGACCATAATCCAAGACTCAAGCATGAGCATATGTAACTTCATTCACTTAACATCTGATGAAACAAAAACATATTTTGGAAAAAGAGGGCATCTTCAATAAATGGTGCTGGGAAAAGTGGGTGTTCACATGCTGAAGAATGAAATTAGAGCTATTTCTATCATCTTGCATAAAAACTAACTCTGAATGTTTCATATATCTAAATCTGCAACTTGAAACGCTTGAAGCTGCTTGAAGAAAACAAGGCAGAGGCAGTCTTCCCCATGATATTAGTGTAGGAAAAATGTCCAGAATAGAAATTCTAGTTGCTCAGGAATTAAGGACAACTATTAACAAATGGAACATCATAAAACTGAAAAGCTTCCTTACAGCCAAGGAAACTAAAAGCCAGGTAAAAAGGAAGCTCACAGAATAGAAAATAATCATTGCCAGCTATACACCCAATGGAGGATTAATATACAGCCAATATGAAGAACTAAAAACAAGTGTAAAAAGGTGAAAAAAACCAAAATGAAACTCAAACAAAACAAACAATGCAATGCTTGAAATCCAGTGATTGAAAAATGGAGCTAGTATGTATATAAAGAAATGCTCAAAAGAAGGCAAAAATCACTAAGAACTATCAATAAAATGGAGTCTAGCATGGCTGTCCTTGGAGAGGACCAACAAGCAGCTAAGACTGATGCAGATACTTACACCCAACCATTGAACTGAAGTTGAATTAGGGAAAGACTTGAAGAAGCTGAGAAGCAAGGTGGCCCTATAGGAAGACCAGCAGTCTCAGTGAACCCAGACTCCTGAGATCTCTCAAACACTGTGCATACAAGATCTGGTCTGAGGCCCCCAACACATATATAGATGAGGACTGCCTGATCTGGCCTCAGTGGGAGGAGATGTGCCTAACCATAGAGAGACTTGAGGCCCCAAGGTATGAGGGGATATCCTGTTGGAGATAGGGGGAAGGAGGGATGGGATGGGGAACTGTGGGAGGGGGATGTAGAGGGTGGAATGGCTGGACTGTAAAAAATAATGTAATAAAAATGTTTTATTACTATCATTATTAGCAATAGGAATGGAAAATGGAGTATGGCCTTAAACTCATTGATACAGAAGACAACTTTCTGAATTGGAAGTTTAAAAATTAGACTGTGTTTTATATAATATTAACACGGGGGCTTAATAATAAACAAAGGATGGAAAATATTATCCTGAGTGAGGTAACCCAATCACAGAAAAACACACATGGTATGCACTCATTGATAAGTGGATATTAGCCCAAATGCTTGAATTACCCTAAATGCACAGAACACATGAAACTCAAGAAGAATGACCAAAATGTGAATGCTTCACTACTTCTTTAAAAGGGGAACAAGAATACCCTTGGGAGGGAATAGGGAGGCAAAGTTTAGAACTGAGCTGAAGTAACGCCCATTCAGAGCCTGTCCCACATGTGGCCCATACATATACAGCCACCGAACTAGATAAGATGGATGAAGCAAAGAAGTGCAGGCTGACAGGAACTGGATGTAGATCTCTCCTGAGAGACACACCCAGAATACAGCAAATACATAAAAGGAATACCAGCAGCAACCACTGAACTGAGAAGGAGGACTTTGAAGAATTCATAGAAAAGGACTGAAAAAGAGCTTGAAGGGCTTGAGACCCCATATGAACAACAATGCCAACCAACCAGAGCTTCCAGAGACTAAGCCACTACCCAAAGACTATACATGGACTGACCCTGGGCTCCAACTGCATAGGTAGCAATGAATAGCCTAAAGTCAAAGGGAAGCCCTTGGTCCTGTAAAGACTGAACCCACTGTGAAGCAGGATTGTTGGGGGAAGGCGGTAATGGGGGAGAGGATGGGGGAGAACAATCATATAGAAGGGAGGAGAAGGGGTTAGGGGATGTTGGCCTGGAAACCGGGAAAGGGAATAACAATCGAAATGTAAAGAAGAAATAGCCAATTTAATAAAGATGAAGGAAAAAATAAAAGGAAGCAAAAAAAAAAATACGCAATTTGGTTGCCTGAAATAATATAGTCAAAGGCCACCTTTGGGTACCATTAAAGTTGTTTTCATTTTTCAAGAAAAAAATAAATAAAGGAAAGGTTATTCGAATGCATTGCATTTATAGATCACGTTGGCAAGTGATCATATGTATTAGTTATTTTTTGTCTTCTTGGCATAAATTATAGTTACCTACAACTAGCCTCAGGTGGATTGGCCTATGAGCATATCTGTACAGCATTTTTTTTATTAACTTGAATATTTCTTATATACATTTCGAGTGTTATTCCCTTTCCCAGTTTCCGGGCAAACATCCCCTTCCCCCCTCCCCTTCCTTATGGGTGTTCCCTCCCCACCCTCCCCATTGCCGCCTCCCTGACAGTCTAGTTCATCAGTTCAGGGTTCTTAGCAGGACCCAGGGCTTCCCCTTCCACTGGTGCTCTTACTAGGATATTCATTGCTACCTATGAGGTCAGAGTCCAGGGTCAGGTCCATGTATAGTCTTTAGGTAGTGGCTTAGTCCCTGGAAGCTCTGGTTGCTTGGCATTGTTGTACATATGGGGTCTCGAGCCCCTTCAAGCTCTTCCAGTTCTTTCTCTGATTCCTTCAACTGGGGTCCTATTCTCAGTTCAGTGGTTTGCTGCTGGCATTCGCCTCTGTATTTGCTGTATTCTGGCTGTGTCTCTCAGGAGCCGATCTACACTTCTGCACTTCTTTGTTTCATCCATCTTGTCTAATTGGGTGGCTGTATATATATGGGCCACATGTGGGCAGGCTCTGAATGGGTGTCCCTTCAGTCTCTAATCTTTAATCTTCAGTCTTTAATCTTTGCCTTTCTCTTCCCTGCCAAGGGTATTCTTGTTCCCCTTTTAAAGAAGGAGTGAAGCATTCACATTTTGATCATCCGTCTTGAGTTTCATTTGTTCTAGGCATCTAGGGTAATTCAGGCATTTGGGCTAATAGCCACTTATCAATGAGTGCATACCATGTATGTCTTTCTGTGATTGGGTTAGCTCACTCAGGATGATATTTTCCAGTTCCAACCATTTGCCTACGAATTTCATAAAGTCGTTGTTTTTTATAGCTGAGTAATATTCCATTGTGTAGATGTACCACATTTTCTGTATCCATTCCTCTGTTGAAGGGCATCTGGGTTCTTTCCAGCTTCTGGCTATTATAAATAAGGCTGCGATGAACATAGTGGAGCACGTGTCTTTTTTATATGTTGGGGCATCTTTTGGGTATATGCCCAAGAGAGGTATAGCTGGATCCTCAGGCAGTTCAATGTCCAATTTTCTGAGGAACCTCCAGACTGATTTCCAGAATGGTTGTACCAGTCTGCAATCCTACCAACAATGGAGTAGTGTTCCTCTTTCTCCCCATCCTCGCCAGCATCTGCTGTCACCTGAGTTTTTGATCTTAGCCATTCTCACTGGTGTGAGGTGAAATCTCAGGGTTGTTTTGATTTGCATTTCCCTGATGACTAAAGATGTTGAACATTTCTTTAGGTGTTTCTCAGCCATTCGGCATTCCTCAGCTGTGAATTCTTTGTTTAGCTCTGAACCCCATTTTTTAATAGGGTTATTTATCTCCCTGCGGTCTAACTTTTTGAGTTCTTTGTATATTTTGGATATAAGGCCTCTATCTGTTGTAGGATTGGTAAAGATCTTTTCCCAATCTGTTGGTTGCCGTTTTGTCCTAACCACAGTGTCCTTTGCCTTACAGAAGCTTTGTAGTTTTATGAGATCCCATTTGTCGATTCTTGATCTTAGAGCATAAGCCATTGGTGTTTTGTTCAGGAAATTTTTTCCAGTGCCCATGTGTTCCAAATGCTTCCCTAGTTTTTCTTCTATTAGTTTGAGTGTGTCTGGTTTGATGTGGAGGTCCTTGATCCACTTGGACTTAAGCTTTGTCTGTACAGCATTTTATTCATTAATGATTAATGATTGAACTGAGGAATACCAAATGTCTGAGAAGCACCTTAAGAAATGTTCAACATCCTTAGTCATCAGGGAAATGCAAATCAAAACAACCGTGAGATCCACCTCACAGCAGTCAGAATGGCTAAGATAAAAAACTCAGGTGACAATAGATACTGGTGAGGATGTGGAGAAATAGGAACACTCCTTCATTGCTGGTGGGATTGCAAGGTGGTACAACCACTCTGGAAATCAGTCTGGAGGTTCCTCAGAAAATTAGGCATAGTACTACCTGAGGACCCAGCTATACTCCTGGTCATACACCCAATGGAAGCTCCAACATATTCCAAGGATACATGCTCCACTATGTTCGTAGCAGCCTTATTTATAATAGCCAGAAGCTAGAAAGAACCCAGATGTCCTTCAGCAGAGGAATGGATACATAAAATGTGGTACATTTTCACAATAGAGTACTACCTACCTATTAAAAACAATGATTACATGAAATTCTTAGGCAAATACATGGGACTAGAAAATATCATCCTGAGTGAGGTAACCCAGTCACAAAAGAGCACACATGGTATGTACTCACTGATAAATGGATATTAGCCCAAATGCTTGGAATACCTATGGAGAAATTCACAGATCATATGAAGCTCAATAAGAAGACCAAAAATGCGGATGCTTCATTCCTTTTTAGAAGGGAGAACAAAATACTCATGGGAGGAAATACCAGGGTAAAGAGTGGAACAGAGACTGAAGAAAAGGTCATACAGAGACTGCCCCATATAGAGATCCATCCCACATACAGCTACCAAACCCAGTCACTATTGCTGATGCCAAGAAGTGCTTGCTGACAGGAGCCAGATATGGGTGTCCCCTGAGAGGCTCCACTGGAGCCCTATTGATACAGATGAGAATAGTTGCACCTAACCATTGGACTGACCAAGGGCACCCCAATGGAGGGGTTTGAGACTGAAGGAGATGAAGGGGTTGGCAACCACATAAGAAGAACAATATTAACCAACCAGATCCCACCAGAGGTCCCAGGGACTAAACCACCAACCAATTAGTACACATGGAGGGACCCATGGCTCCCACCAAAAATGTAACAGAGGATGGCCTTGTTCAGCATCAATAGGAGAAGCTCTTGGTCCTGTGAATGCTCATTTCCCCAGTGTAGGGGAATGCCAGGGTGTTGAGGTGGGTGTGGGTGGGTTGGAGTGGGAGCATCTTCATACAAGCAGGGGTAGCGGGGACGAAGTATGGGATAAGGAGGGAAGGGGATAACATTTGAAATGTAAATATGTAAAATATCCAAAAACCTTTAAAAATGGTTAATGATCGAGGTGGGAGGTTCCATCCCACTGTGGGTGGTGCTATTCCTGGGATGTCGTCCTGAGTAGTAGGAGGCAGAAAGTCAAGAAAGCTATGGAAAGCAAGGCAGTAAAGTATGCTCCTTCATGGTCTGCCTCTAGTTTCCTGCTTTAATATCTTGTCTTTGTTCTACAGAATGATGGATTAAAATCATATAGAAAGTAATCCTTCTCTTTCCTCAATTGCTTTTGGTCATGGGGTTTACTAGACCATTGTCTTCTTCTATTTGTTTCATGAAACAACGATCGTACTATGTATCGAAGCTCCCTTGAAATTCTGATCCTTCAGTCCTACCTTTCAAGTTCTCAGATTATAGGAATGGTTTAAGTTGTTTAATTCTATATTTTTACTTTTTATTTTTCATAATTGTACATATTTGTAGATACGTGGTGACATTCACTATATGAATACAATGCATATACTTTTATGTAATTGTCATAAATATTATTAAAATGTTTGTCTTAGTTTTTTAAAATTTATTTATTTGTTTTTACACTCCAGATTTTATTCCCCTCCTGGCCCATCCCCCAACTGTTCCACATCCTATACCTCCTCCCTGCACCCCCAGTTTCTACAAGGATATATCCACTGCACCTCAACAGATCTCTAACGTTCCTGGGGCCTCCCATCTCTTGAGGGTTTGGTGCATCTTCTCTGACTGAACAAGACCCAGGAGTCCTCTGTTGTATATGTGTTGGAGCCCTTATCTGTCTTATTTTTTAGGTTGTGAAAATTCAAAATCTTGGCTCTTTTGTCTGAAATAGAATTAATGCTTCTCAGACATATTATATTATTATACTATCAAACATTTATGTTGAGTACCTATCCAACTGCACCCTCT
This sequence comes from Rattus rattus, assembly GCF_011064425.1. Taxonomy (NCBI): domain Eukaryota; kingdom Metazoa; phylum Chordata; class Mammalia; order Rodentia; family Muridae; genus Rattus; species Rattus rattus. Next base: position 72,777,651 of record NC_046165.1, read on the forward strand.
GTAAACACTAACCGCATTGCTTCTCCTTATACTTCCTAGTCTCTGCAAAGCATCATCCTAAGCATTTTTTAAAAGAACACTTTCTACACATAAGTGATAACATGCAGAATTTGTTATGTCCCATAACTGACATATTTTACTTCATAAAATGTTTTTCCATGTTGTTTATGTTGCTATAAAAGGCACAATTAATCATTCTTGTGTTTGAATAATATTCACATATATATGTGTATATATATATGTATATATATACATAGGTATGAAGTCAATATGTATTTGAATATATGTGTATGTGGTTAAATGTGTTTTGGTTGCTTAAAATTCAAATTTTTATGTTTTTAAAATCTTCTGCAGGGCATGTTTCATATCTCTGTTCCTCAGACTGTATATCACAGGATTAAGGAGTGGAGTACCCACAGAATAAAACAGAGTCACAAGCTTCTGCTTTCCAGCTGCATGCTCAGATGTCGGGCTCACATACATTATCATCACTGAACCGTAAAAGAGTGAAACTACTGTGAGATGAGAACCACAAGTGGAGAAGGCCTTTTTTTGTCCATCTCTTGAAGGAACTCTAAACACAGCTCTCAAGACCAATATATAAGTTCCCATGATGAAGAGAAAAGGAATAAACAGGAGAAGAGATGTTGTAATTGTCCAGAAAAACTCCATCAATGGGGCTCTGGAACAGGCAAGGGCCAACAGGGGGCCTGGGTCACACAGGAAGTGGTCTATAATTCTGGACCCACAGAAGGACATCTGGGAGATGATGGTGATGGGAACAGGGAACCAGAGGAAACCAAGCACCCAGCAACTGATCACAAGGATGTTGCAGAGGCGCCTAGTCATGAGGGCAGGGTAATGTAGAGGCCTGCAGATGGCAAGGTAGCGATCAAATGCCATGACTGCCAGGAAAAAGCACTCTGTAGAACCCAAGGAGAAGAAGAAATAGAACTGCAGGAAGCACCCAGAGAAAGAGATGACTTTGGTGTCAGAAAGGAAGTTGGCTAACATGTTGGGGACTGTGGAGGTGACATACCATATCTCCAGGAAGGAGAAGTTGGCCAGCAGGAGGTACATGGGGGTGTGGAGTCTCTGATCACAGCACACAGCACAGATGATGGATGCGTTGCCCATGAGGGTAAGGAGGTAGACAATGGAGAAGAGGACAAAGAGGAGAATTTGCTCCTCCCTGGAGCAGGGGAAGCCCAAGAGGATGAAACCAGTGATGGTGCTGGAGTTTATGGTGCTGCTGAAGGCTTTCATCTATCTGTGACCTGTGAAAGCACCAGAAAATTTTGAGTATTCTAGAAATAGCTGAGGGAGTTTAATTTTTGTCCAAACAGCAAACAGAATAGTTTGCTCATCGTCTCAATATTTAATTGAATTTTTACAGCTTTCTAGGTATTTTTCTAAGTCCTAGATATTCAGAAGTGAGCAGAAATGTTTAAACCTGCATTCTGTGCTGCATAACTAGCCACTTCTCTTTCTCTTCCATTGATATAAATAGATTAGGTTGACTATTTCTTCATCAGACACAATTGTAAGCAAGGTTGATGGAACTGGAATATCAAAGAATTTTGTTTTGGGTGTAATGGAAGATATGCATGACTCTTATATTTAGAAATATCTGGGTGTTAGAGAAATGAATGAAAGCTACACATGGCTGTGCATACTTCTAACCCCAGTACTTGCGAGATGGAAGCAGGAATGTTAGTGCTAAAGGGTATTGTCAACCGTATAATAAGTTTGAGACGAGTTTGGGCTCCATGTGATCCTGTTTCATAGAAACAAACAAAAGCAAACAAACATTTTGTAGTATTCATTAAATAGTCAGCTGGTGCATTTGTTCTTAGATGAGTTATTGGATACTGTTTGTGGGAAAAATATGAGAGTGATGGGTCACAGTTGTAGCTCAGTGGAAGAACACCCACCAAACCCCCATTAACTCCTGGCTTGATCCACACAACTGCCAAAACAAGAAATGGAATTTTAGTGTTATCTAAGATATTATTGGAGAATAACTGTATTTCAGGATAATCTTTTTTTTCAAAATTTTATTGGTTATTGTATTTATTTACATTTCAAAAGTTACCTCCCCTTCCTGGTTTCCCCTATGAAAGCCCCCTATCCTACTCCCTTCCCCTGCTTCTATGAGGGTGCTCTCCCACCAACCTACCTACTCCTGCCTCACTGCCCTAGCATTCACCTACACTGGGGTATCAAGCCTTCACAGGACCAAGGGACCATGGCTTCTCCCATGTATGCCATATAAGGTCATCTTGTACATATGCATCTACATATGCAGCTGGAGCCATGGGTCCCTCCATGCATATTCTTTGGTTGCTGGTTTAGTCCCTTGAAGCTCTGGGGGAGCCTCTCTGGTGACACCCATATCAGACTCCTGCCAACAAGAACTTCCTGCATCAGCAATAGTGTCTGGGTTTGGTGTCTGCATGTGGGATGGGTCCCCAGGTGGGGTAGTCTCTGGATGGCCTTTCCGTCAGTCTCTGCTTCACTTTTTGTGCCTGTATTTCCTTTAGACAGAAACGATTCTGAGTTAAAATTTTGAGAAGGGTGGGTGGACCCACCCCACAACTAAGGGCCTTCCCTAACCTCTGGATATGATGTCTACAGGTTCTCTCTTCCCTTTGTTGGGTGTAAGTCATTGTTTTAAGTAACAAATTCATGCATAAATCCATCAATTTTTCTAATGGCAATTTACAAATAACTGGAATTTAATACATAGGTAAAGTTAAATTTAATAGCAATAATCAAATGAAGTTGAAATTTATACCTCCACTCCTCTCTCAGAAGAACATTAATTTGGGGCTGAGATTCAGCTCCTTGGTAGCTTGAAGCTCACCTAGTTTGTATTACTTTAGGGGGTTCCTAGGATTGGTTGGAGCAGGAGGGCAAGGATGTCTGCAGGGAAACAGCTGTCTTGTATATGTTTGCTGAGATCTGTAACATCTGTCCAGTGCCCCAGAATCAAGTTGCAAATGGCAAAGTATTTACTTCTCATGAGAAAAAAAAACTGAAATCAAATTTCACAATTTTCTCAGATTTAAAATTGAGCATATACTGTAGCTAATAGAATCATAGCATTCAAGATAGACATCATTTTAACAGAAAAAATTACCCTATTTTCCTTGCTTTTTGTATATGTTTCAAGACTGAATCCTTGGATCTTTTGGTACAATCTTTACTGATAAGTGGCAGGAAGGACATTAATAAGATTTTAAATAACTAATGAACTAAGGTATGTAATAGCAAAAGTTATGATAACACATACACATGCAAATCATTAAGTGGTTGTATTTGTCATTTAACTTGGAGAAATGTTAACCTTTAAAAAAACAAAAAACGGTGCAAGAGGATGCACCTAATGAGGCAGAGCTTCCTGCCCCATGATGGGGGATGTCCAGGCGGGCCCCACCCTCTCCCACCATCTCAGAGGAGAAGGGGATGGGTAATGTGGGGGGAGGACTGTGTGAGGGGGTTCCAGGAGGGAGGCAGCATTTGAGATGTAAATAAATGAATAACTAAATAAATAAAGAAGTAAATAAAAATAGATTCTAATTATGTATTGCCTATGGTGGCTGTGTGGTTTGGTATAACTAGTTTTTACCAAGTTCCCTAAATTCTCAACTTATGAACCATTGCAGTGCAGTGTCTTGTCTATTCCATTTCTCTTGCCCTTCATACACAACAACATAGATGTCACTTTCACAGAACTATTTATCTGTCCCTCAATTCCTTGGCTGGTCTCTCTCCTATGTGTACCTCAGGCTCGAGCCTCCATTATCACATCTCTGCATTGTTATCAAATCGTCCTCAATGATCCCTCTGTTTTTTTTTTCAGAGTCATACTGTAGTCATACTCAATTTTCATAATTTGATCAAACATAATTTCTTCGGATTTAATAACTTTCCTACCCTAATGAAAAATCTAAGCACTAATTTATTGTGCATGGACCCCTAAATAATCAGGCCCTTGCCTATGCTTACTTATCTTCCCACTTCTATTTCCTGGTCTACCTCCCCATTTCCCACTTTTTTCAGGTCTACAGGACTCCTTTCTCTAGCTTATTTCTTTCCTATTTAAGTTCTTTGGCATAGGTTTTCTCTTTGCCCAGAAATCTCACCTCATCTGTATTTTTTCAGTATCTGCTCAGCATCCCACAGATGCTTTCTGTCTCCCTTTCATTTCTGTTGCCAAGACAAAATACCCCGAGAAAACCAACCGCATAGTTGCAGGTTATAGTTTTATCACAGTGGAGATGTCAAGGCTCCAGCAATTTGAGGCTGCTGGTCTTACTTCTTCCACAGTCAGAAGAATGGTATGAATGTCTTAATGTCAGTGTTCAGCTCGCTTTTTCCACTACTGGGGTTTAGGATCCCATGCCTATGGAATGGAACCACCCACAGTGGCATAAACGCGACGGTCCTCCACAGATTGGACATAAACAGTGTTAATTTGAGTCCCAGGTGATTCTCAAGTTGACAATCAAGGCTAGCCAGATCTAAACTGAATTTTCAACAGAGGAATCCCAAACCATTTGGAAACATTTAAAGAATTGTTCAACGTCCTTTGTTATCAGGAGCATGCAAATCAACACCATTTTGAGATTCTATCTTACCTTAAACATGTGACAGAGTCTTCATGTCAAATCCACATAAACTTCAGAAAATCTGGGCGATATTCGCCTTTAACTAAAACAACAGTTGAAAACCCTAAGTTCAAAGCCTGTTTTGCAGTGTTTCCACTGATTCTCCTATTTTACAACTCTCAAATCCATTAATATTTATATTCTCAAAACATTGTTTAAGACAGTTTGAATTTCCTTTGGTATACTCCCAACCAATATCAATGATACTAATTTTGTTTTCAAATTTACATTTATAGCTTTATGTAGTTCCTTTGTGTGCGTGTGTGTGTGTGTGTGTGTGTGTGTGTGTGTGTGTGTGTGCGCACATATGTGGATGCATGTGTTCATGTGTGAGTACAAACATACCATAGTGCATGTGGAGATCAGAGAATAACATACAGGAGTCCATTCTTTCCTTCTATTGCTTATGTCCCCAGATACCAGACTCAGGTCACCAGGCTTGGCAGAAACACCCTTACAAGTGGGGATATGATGTTCTTTCTCTAATCATATTTTTGTGCTTTCATCTCACTTAACCTATTTTAATGTTAAAAGGTTCAAGTTTTTTTTTTACTACAGTTCATAACAAATCTCTTATTATTCAAAATGACTTGAATAAAAGTCTAGTTTTTAAATTAATTAGATTAATTATATTTTAAATCTTCCAAAGGAACCCCATTTGGAGAGGTACCTCCCTCTTCCATTGAAATTTTTAGAGACAAACCCAAATAAACTTCCTATTAGAGAACATTAGCTGGGTCCATAACAATAGATTACTTTTATAAAGGTTAATTTGTGGAGGGAGGAGAGATAACTCAATCTCACCTGTATCTCCAGTTTCAGAAGGATCCAAGAATTCTAGCCTCTGGAGATACCAGTGCTCATAAGCACATCTCAACACACACATGGTTAAAAACATAAAACGAATTAAAAATTGTCTGTGATAAATGCAGCAACACAGGAAAAGATAAAAAAAGTGATGCTAATCTGTCTTAAATTTACATTCCTACCTTTTTTATTTAGTTAATGCGTGTATATGTGTGCTTGTGCATACACATATGTGCATGCATGTGTTCATGTGTGAGTACATACATGCCACAGTGCATGTGTGGAGATGAGAGGTCATATTACAGGTGTTGTAACTCTCCTTCCAGTTTAGGTTCTCAGGGATGAGACTCAGGTCACCCTAGGTTTAGGACGCCGAGAAACACTATGACACATTCAGTCTTCTGCCACCTCATAGTAACTTTAGATGCTTTTAGAAACACTACATATTTAATTGACTCTTTTGTACCCAAATTGTACAAAACAGTCTCCATTGACAATGTTCATGGTATTTCATAACATGAGAGACCATGCCTATATTTATTAAGTGCTAGTTAATACTTTTGATTTAATTGTTATTAAGCATTTTAATAGTAATATTTGCTAGTAAGGGTAAATGAGGAATAGTACAGAATTGACTCCTATTGTAGCACAATTTCCCTTTCCAATTAAAAAATAAGAAATAAGATTTGATTAAGCTACAGAAGCCTATGCAATCTTGATTTACAAGTCTGGATTTTTGTTTCTTTCCTTGTTTAATGGAAAAGGCAAGTTTGCTAAAATGTATGTTAAAGCAGTATTGTATTGTTATCTGCATTCTTTTGAAATATCTCAAATTAAAACAATGTACTACCAACATAACAGGATACTTAAAATTATCAATCACAAATAAGAATTATAATAATTTAGATATTTTGGCAAATCTCCTTTAGAATTAGAACTAATTATTTCTCATGAGTTTATAAAAATGCATTGAAATTTTCCAGAAAGCAAACTAGAACTAAAGGAAAACAAATTATTTCAAGTATTTTTAACATCAAATAAAATGTTTCATGTAGTACAGATATTTGCAAACAAAGGAAGAAACATACAATCTAATCAAAGACTATGATTGGCCAGCTAAAATATGTTTTCCTCAACTGATATTTTCAGTTCCATAGGCCATTCTGTGTTCTTAAATATTTCTACTTTAGATATAATATTTCCATTTTGTAGTAAGGAAATAATTCATTAGATTCAAATCATGGAATAAAAGTGAAGTCAGATATAGATTGTAAGGGCTGATATATTGATATGATTCAAGGATTAATTCTTTAGCAGATTTACTATTTCTCTCTCCTGAAGACTGTCTTACTGGCTTCTCAGACCCATCTTTACTAAACACAAGGAATGAGCTTTTCTAATGTTGTGGAACAAGAAGTAACTTTCATATGCAGGAAGAGTTTGATAAGAATGTTTCTGATAAATGACTCAATTCATGAATTTCTTTATTGTGTAATAAGTAAAATACCATGTAAGCATGTTCAAAACATAACATGTCTTTTTGGGCAATCTGCATGTGTGTTTCTAGACTATGAGCATTCATGTAGCGTACTGTATTGTTACCTGAATTCTTTTGAAATATCCACAAATTAAGACCAGCCCTTATCTGTACTGATGTGGAAGCTGTGTGCTTTGTATCAACAACATGCAATATGTTCTTTTGAGCAGCAAACTCTCAGGGTAGCTTTTCAAACATAAGGTTTAGAAAATTTTCTGGATAATAGGAAAATTATGAAAGCTTTTAATGTTAATAAAATTAGAAGTGAACTGAGGATAAAATGCTTTCACTAGACTGCTGGTACTCAATTTTTGTCAGTGCTTGAATATGAAATAATTTCCTCTGTTTACATATTGTTGTGAATTGACCTGTTCCTTCTAGTGTTGACCACTTTGGGTTGAGTTCTAGGAAGTGGGACATAAAAGCAGGACTACAGGGCTCTGTGGAATTCTGACCAATACTTTAATGCCCTTGGTCTTTTTCATGGCTACTTTCTTTCCCCTTAAAGCTAAGTCCCAGAAACAGAGTAGAGCCCATGTTTTGCATTTCACCAATTAACTCCCCACCAGTCCAGACAATAGACACATCAGCATATTCCATGACTTCATTGGCCTGAAAAGCATGTGTGGAAAGGCACAGGTTCCAAGCTAAACCATCAGGGTTCATACAGCCTCTATGATGTATATGTTAGACAAGTTATAAATTCTTCATATGTTGCTTTCCCCTTTGGAAAATGTAGAGTGACAGTCCTGTCCAAGTCATTTGTTTTGAGAATTAGATAAATAATATTTGTTAAGTGTCTGGCATCCAGTTATTTCTCTCTATTGTACTTATAAAACAGCAACAACAACAACAAAAACCTCTGAAGAACATCTATCTGTGTACTGTAAAAGCAGTATTGTCATGGAAAATGAGACTATAGCATGGGTTATGACATGGATAAATATTTTTTCTTACTTTTTTCTAATATCAAGTGGGTATGATAATGACTTCCAGAAAGGGTTGTCATGAAATATGCTGAGTGAGATAGTGAATAGACAAAGTGCACTGTGCCTATATCTGACACATCAGACCATCACAATGTGAACAGTGGACTTTTTCAGGGGCGTAGATTCATTAACTACATTTTACTATTTTCTTTAGTTAAGTACTACAATACCTTCTTTCTTGAATTGGAAGCGAGAATATCAAGAGAAGCTTCTTACATAGCTTCTTAAAGGATTTTCGGATGGTCGAGGTAGCTTACTTCGTAATAGCTAGCTTGAGATAAGGTGCAAACATTTGTCAGGAAGGTCAGTGGAGTATTTTCTGTAGGATCCTGGGATTTTAAACAGGCCTTTTTCTCTGCTTGTTGGATATCCTTTATTCTAGAGAATGGTGTCAGGACACAGCTCTCTAATACTTATTCCCTTGCCCAGTCGCTTCCTCTGGGCATTGTGCCTTAATTTCTGATTCTTATTTTCTCCCAAGGGTAAGGATGCCATTCACTTGTTGGACTGTACTCTCTTAGAGGTCTTAGAGAGAGAATTAAGTTCATCAGCCACTCAGCACCCCTGTTCTAGATACTCTGTATATGGTGACCAATCCCAGAATATTGTGGTATCTATACTACAGAAGTTTGTTCATTTTGTGACAAGTTAACTTCAACTGTGGCTCCTGATGACAGATCCTCCTCCCTTCTTGAGAGAGATTCAAGAGGGAGTAGTGGAGGGGTTTGTGACGTTTCATCAAAAATCACACCCTTTTGGACCACTATAGTGACATCTCCCTCCTTGCAATCAAAGCCCCTGAATCTTGTGGGGGCATTTACCAGCTCAGAGGACACTCAGGGGATCAGACTAGGATCATTCTGCAGCAATGTGCACAGAAGCTACACTTCAGGGTGGATGAGTTTCAATCCTTCTCTAAGTTGGTTTTCTTTTTCCACTATTTTTTCATGTTTTTATTAGTTATATGAGAATCTGTGTAATATATTTTGATCATACTCTCAACTCTTAAGTTCTACCAGATCTATCTACATCCATGCTCACTCAAATTTGTGTCCTTTTTTTTAAAAAAAAAACTCATCAAGTTCAGTTTGTGTTTCCCTTATACTCTTTCGATGTGTGGCCTTCCAGTCTAGCATGACTCAACTACCAGACCACACTTCCTTAAAGAAAACAGATACTCCTCTCCCAGCAGCTATCAATTACCAGTAACTCCTCAGCTAGGGACAGACTTCACTCCCAACCTCTTTCTCCATGCTAGGATATTTGTTCGTCTTGAAAATGCATATCTTGTGCCCGCTGTCACAACCACTGTGAGTTCATACATGCAACTGCCCTGCTGTGTTTGGGAAGACTCTTTTGTTATAGTCAACCACATCGGTTGCCTCTTACAACCTTTCTTCTATCCTTGAGCATTTGGAGGGCAGGGTTTGATACAGATTCACCATTTAGGAAGAAGAATTATACTCTCTTATTTTCTGTATCTTGCCCAGTTGTGGATCTCTGTGTTAGTAACTATCTACTAAAAATGCTAGCTTTTTTGATGAGGGTTGAAAAATGTAGTAGTGTATGGGTCTAACAATAAGTTATTAGGAAACAGATTAATAATATATTCCTTTAGCAGAATAATAGGTTCTTCTATAGGGCCTACAATCTGTCCAGATACAGGTTCTTGACCTTGATAAGCATGTTAGGTATAGGTTTTACCTTGTGGATCAGGCCTTAAATCTAACAATAAAGTTGTGGGCACTCACGACTTTGTGCCACTCTTGTACCAGTGGTCATCCCTTGCCAGGCTGATCATTATTGTAGCAAAGAGGCATCATAGCTGTGTAAGACTGATGTCTGGTGTCCTGCAAAGCACCTTTCTGCACAATGAAAGCTAGCCAGTATAAATGAAGTTTCTAGGTCAGTACCATTTTGATTTCTCCAGGTTCTATGATGCAAGGATGAGTTATCTCTAGCAATAGGGAGATGATAGAGAGGGATGATAAACAAAAGCAATGGATGTAGCCTTTAATATTTAGGGGGTCTATGGAACCATTATGACAAGAACCTCCAAAAGGAAGTAACTTATACTGTCACCAGGTGTAGAGAGCTGCGACGTGCTGCGCCTCAAAGATGGCGCTGGTTTCTGCCTTCCACCCTCCCAAAGGTGAGTGCTCCTTGCAGTAAACAAGTCCTTATTTGGCTATGTCTGCCTGGCCCGCTAGCTTCCGCATAGTGACAGCCTATCTACATAGTGACCCACGTGGCTTGCTAGGACTGGCCAGTGCTAGTTATTTAAGTGTGGTGCAGGGCGTTCCCCGGGGAGAGAGAGTCAGAAGGGAGAGAGTCAGGAGAGAGAGAGTCAGAGGAGAGAGAGTCAGAAGAGATAGAGGTCAGAAGATAGTATCAAGGTTCCTGAGTAAAACTGCTTGAAGAAGATCTCCTGTGGTCGTGTCTTCCTTGCTGGTCGAGGTTGGGCGCGGCAAGTGGTGGCCCGTATGGGGAATCCTCGAATCCACCGTAAAGGGACTCAACTCTCTCCGAGATCAGAACTTCTTGCAGTCAGGGCAGCGCTGGAAAGTTCCCAAGGTAAGGTGGGACAATAAGGACCGAGGGAAATAAGAGGCTATAAAGTCTCAGGGTAGTGAGCAAGTAAAGTTCGCAGTAGCAGCGAACCGAAAGTAAAGTTCGCGGTAGCAGTGAACCGAAAGTAGCAAGACGCACGGTGAATTTAGTCGTAGCAGCGTAGAAAGTTTTTGTCAAGGGGACCTCACAGTCTCGTCCAATTTTTCTGGCTCTTCAAGAGCTGTTTGAGCGAAAGAAACTAAAAATAAAATGAAGCACCATAGAGAGATTTTTGAGCGAATGCAATGCCATTGCACCCTGGTTCGCAGCCTCTGGTAATCTCACGGTGGCGAGCTGTGACAAGTTAGGGAAAGACTTTGATTTTGCCTGGGAACAGGGGACTCTAAGACCTGGGGTCCGTACAGTATGGCGCTTAGTGCGTAGCTGCCTTGAGGATCAGAAATGTTGTCAGGCAGCTATAGAGAAGGGGCAAGCTGCCCTAGAAATGCTTCAAGAGGAGAGGTCAGAAAAGCAGGGAAGCGCAAAGGAGACAAACTCAGGAAAGACAGATACAGAGGAGGAAACAGAGGAAACAGATTCAGAAGAAGAGTTACAAGAGTTGATAGATCAAATGCGGAAACAGTCTCTAAGGAATAGACAGAGGAAGAAAAGGAAAAAGCCTAAAATGGTGGAGGAACCTCCTGGGCGGTTTCCCTCGGCTCCTCCTCCCTGCAATGTTGTAGAGGGAGGAAGTAGAGTTTCGGGTAGTACATTCTGCCCAGAAGTGTGGAGAGCAGTTCGTACTGAGCTGCATTTGGCCTATCCTGTCTATGTGGATGCTAATCAACAAAGATATTATGAGCCTCTTGATTTCAAGGTGATTAAAGCCTTGGCTGAGTCAGTGAGAACATATGGTATCACTGCCTCCTTTACTATTGCTCAGATAGAGGCTCTGCACAGATTTTGCATGAATCCTAATGATTGGACCACCCTGGTGCGAGCGTGCCTCAGCCCAGGGCAGTATCTAGATTGGAGAGCTTTTCTAATTGAATATGCCAATGAACAGGCTGCTACCAATTTTCGGTGTTCCCGAGACCCAGGCCGATATGTCATAACCTTTAAGCCCACTCCTCTAATTTGTCTAAACAGTCGTCAAGTTATTTTTTAGGTAATTGAACTGGAGAATTCGATTTCTTAATGGATCAGCTACGTGTAGCCATCGTGACCGTGAACTCCACATGTGCAGATGCTAGACTGGCTACGGGATTGTCATCTTGGATTGCTGCTGCTATGAATCATCTTAGAGAGTGGGTGGGTATGGGAGCCCTAGCTGGATTCTTGCTGCTGGTCTCCCTAGTGAGCCTGTGGTGTCTCTGTAGAATGAGGTTTGTTCAGAGGTGGCACACGGCTATGGTGCTACAGAGATTTACAGCCATTAAAGCAGGACAGTCCCCTCAAGCCTGGCTTACGGTCATTCAGAAGACCTAGTTGCACCTCGCCCCTGAGTATATGTGAGTGACCTTGCCCAGCGACGGGCAACTTCCCTTCTACTTAAGGCATGGAACCTTGTGGGCGACGAGGTGTCCTATGACGAGTTTAATGAAGGGATGATCCTAAGACAGGGGGGGTTGCCACGCTTAGTGGTGCCTTTGCCTGCTTGATTAATTAAACAAAAAGGGGGAACTGTAGAGAGCTGCGACGTGCCGCACCTCAAAGATGGTGCTGGTTTCCGCCTTCCACCCTCTCAAAGGTGAGCGCTCCTTGCAGTAAACAAGTCCTTATTTGGCTATGTCTGCCTGGCCCGCTAGCTTCCGCATAGTGACAGCCTATCTACATGACCCACGTGGCTTGCTAGGACTGGCCAGTGCTAGTTATTTAAGTGTGGTGCAGGGCGTTCCCCGGGGAGAGAGAGTCAGAAGGGAGAGAGTCAGGAGAGAGAGAGTCAGAGGAGAGAGAGTCAGAAGAGATAGAGGTCAGAAGATGGTATCAAGGTTCCTGAGTAAAACTGCTTGAAGAAGATCTCCTGTGGTCGTGTCTTCCTTGCTGGTCGAGGTTGGGCGCGGCAACCAGGATTTTTATTTTTTTAATATCTGCGGTATCCAGAAGGAACATTGCTATCTGATGTACACTGACTCCACTTTAGCCCTTTTTACAAATGTGTATGTCCATATTTTAGGCAGATTCTACAGGTATAAATTTTCAAATTCTATTTATTTCCTTCCTTCTCTATTTCCTTCATTCCTTCTTTCTTCCCTTCCTTCGTTTCTTTTTTTCTTTCTTCTTTTTTTCATTTTTTTTTTTATTAACTTGAATATTTCTTATATACATTTCGAAAGTGTTATTCCTTTCCGGTTTCCGGGCAAACATCCCTCCCCTCCCCTTCCTTATGGGTGTTCCCTCCCCACCCTCCCCTATTGCCGCCTCCCCCCAACTGTCTAGTTCACTGGGGGTTCAGTCTTAGCACGACCCAGGGCTTCCTCTTCCACTGGTGCTCTTACTAGGATATTCATTGCTACCTATGAGGTCAGAGTCCAGGGTCAGTCCATGTATAGTCTTTAGGTAGTGGCTTAGTCCCTGGAAGCTCTGGTTGCTTGGCATTGTTGTACATATGGGGTCTTGAGCACCTTCAAGCTCTTCCAGTTCTTTCTCTGATTCCTTCAACGGGGGTCCTATTCTCAGTTCAGTGGTTTGCTGCTGACATTCGCCTCTGTATTTGCTGTATTCTGGCTGTGTCTCTCAGGAGCAATCTACACTTCTGCACTTCTTTGCTTCATCCATCTTATCTAATTGGGTGGCTGTATATATATGGGCCACATGTGGGGCAGGCTCTGAATGGGTGTCCCTTCAGTCTCTGTTTTAATCTTTTGCCTCTCTCTTCCCTGCCAAGGGTATTCTTGTTCCCCTTTTAAAGAAGGAGGAAGCATTCACATTTTGATCATCCGTCTTGAGTTTCATTTGTTCTAGGCATCTAGGGTAATTCAGGCATTTGGGCTAATAGCCACTTATCAATGAGTGCATACCATGTATGTCTTTCTGTGATTGGATTAAATCACTCAGGATGATATTTTCCAGTTCCAACCATTTGCCTACTTAATTTCATAAAGTCGTTGTTTTTTATAGCTGAGTAATATTCCATTGTGTAGATGTACCACATTTTCTGTATCCATTCCTCTGTTGAAGGGCATCTGGGTTCTTTCCAGCTTCTGGCTATTATAAATAAGGCTGCGATGAACATAGTGGAGCACGTGTCTTTTTTTATATGTTGGGGCATCTTTTGGGTATATGCCCAAGAGAGGTATAGCTGGATCCTCAGGCAGTTCAATGTCCAATTTTCTGAGGAACCTCCAGACTGATTTCCAGAATGGTTGTACCAGTCTGCAATCCCACCAACAATGGAGGAGTGTTCCTCTTTCTCCACATCCTCGCCAGCATTTGCTGTCACCTGAGTTTTTGATCTTAGCCATTCTCACTGGTGTGAGGTGAAATCTCAGGGTTGTTTTGATTTGCATTTCCTGATGACTAAAGATGTTGAACATTTCTTTTAGGTGTTTCTCAGCCATTCGCATTCCTCAGCTGTGAATTCTTTGTTTAGCTCTGAACCCCATTTTTAATAGGGTTATTTGTCTCCCTGGGTCTAACTTTTTTGAGTTCTTTGTATATTTTGGATATAAGGCCTCTATCTGTTGTAGGATTGGTAAAGATCTTTTCCCAATCTGTTGGTTGCCGCTTTGTCCTAACCACAGTGTCCTTTGCCTTACAGAAGCTTTGCAGTTTTATGAGATCCCATTTGTCGATTCTTGATCTTAGAGCATAAGCCATTGGTGTTTTGTTCAGGAAATTTTTTCCAGTGCCCATGTGTTCCAGATGCTTCCCTAGTTTTTTCTTCTATTAGTTTGAGTGTGTCTGGTTTGATGTGGAGGTCCTTGATCCACTTGGACTTAAGCTTTGTACAGGGTGATAAGCATGGATCGATCTGCATTCTTCTACATGTTGACCTCCAGTTGAACCAGCACCATTTGCTGAAAATGCTATCTTTTTCCATTGGATGGATTTGGCTCCTTTGTCAAAAATCAAGTGACCATAGGTGTGTGGGTTCATTTCTGGGTCTTCAATTCTGTTCCATTGGTCTATCTGTCTGTCTCTGTACCAATACCATGCAGTTTTTTATCACTATTGCTCTGTAATACTGCTTGAGTTCAGGGATAGTGATTCCCCCTGAAGTCCTTTTATTGATGAGGATAGTTTTAGCTATCCTGGGTTTTTTGTGATTCCAGATGAATTTGCAAATTGTTCTGTCTAACTCTTTGAAGAATTGGATTGGTATTTTGATGGGGATTGCATTGAATCTGTAGATCGCTTTTGGTAAAATGGCCATTTTTACTATATTAATCCTGCCAATCCATGAGCATGGGAGATCTTTCCACCTTCTGAGGTCTTCTTCAATTTCTTTCTTCAGTGTCTTGAAGTTCTTATTGTACAGATCTTTTACTTGCTTGGTTAAAGTCACACCGAGGTACTTTATATTATTTGGGTCTATTATGAAGGGTGTCGTTTCATGAGTTTCTTTCTCGGCTTGTTTCTCTTTTGTGTAGAGGAAGGCTACTGATTTATTTGAGTTAATTTTATACCCACCCACTTTGCTGAAGTTGTTTATCAGCTTTAGTAGTTCTCTGGTGGAACTTTTGGGATCACTTAAATATACTATCATATCATCTGCAAATAGTGATATTTTGACTTCTTCTTTTCCGATCTGTATCCCCTTGACCTCCTTTTGTTGTCTGATTGCTCTGGCTAGAACTTCAAGGACTATATTGAATAAGTAGGGAGAGAGTGGGCAGCCTTGTCTAGTCCCTGATTTTAGTGGGATTGCTTCAAGTTTCTCTCCATTTAGTTTAATGTTAGCCACTGGTTTGCTGTATATGGCTTTTACTATGTTTAGGTATGGGCCTTGAATTCCTATTCTTTCCAGGACTTTTATCATGAAGGGTGTTGAATTTTGTCAAATGCTTTCTCAGCATCTAATGAAATGATCATGTGGTTTTGTTCTTTCAGTTTATTTATATAATGGATCACGTTGATGGTTTTCCATATATTAAACCATCCCTGCATGCCTGGGATGAAGCCTACTTGATCATGGTGGATGATTGTTTTGATGTGCTCTTGGATTCGGTTTGCCAGAATTTTGTTGAGTATTTTTGCGTCGATGTTCATAAGGGAAATTGGTCTGAAGTTCTCTTTCTTTGTTGGGTCTTTGTGTGGTTTAGGTATAAGAGTAATTGTGGCTTCATAGAAGGAATTCGGTAGTGCTCCATCTGTTTCAATTTTGTGGAATAGTTTGGATAATATTGGTATGAGGTCTTCTATGAAGGTCTGATAGAATTCTGCACTAAACCCGTCTGGACCTGGGCTCTTTTTGGTTGGGAGACCTTTAATGACTGCTTCTATTTCCTTAGGAGTTATGGGGTTGTTTAACTGGTTTATCTGTTCCTGATTTAACTTCGGTACCTGGTATCTGTCTAGGAAGTTATCCATTTCCTGCAGATTTTCAAGTTTTGTTGAATATAGGCTTTTATAGTAAGATCTGATGATTTTTTGAATTTCCTCTGAATCTGTAGTTATGTCTCCCTTTTCATTTCTGATTTTGTTAATTTGGACACACTCTCTGTGTCCTCTCGTTAGTCTGGCTAAGGGTTTATCTATCTTGTTGATTTTCTCAAAGAACCAACTTTTGGTTCTGTTGATTCTTTCTATGGTCCTTTTTGTTTCTACTTGGTTGATTTCGGCTCTGAGTTTGATTATTTCCTGCCTTCTACTCCTCCTGGGTGTATTTGCTTCTTTTTGTTCTAGAGCTTTTAGGTGTGCTGTCAAGCTGCTGACATATGCTCTTTCCTGTTTCTTTCTGCAGGCACTCAGCGCTATGAGTTTTCCTCTTAGCACAGCTTTCATTGTGTCCCATAAGTTTGGGTATGTTGTACCTTCATTTTCATTAAATTCTAAAAAGTTTTTAATTTCTTTCTTTATTTCTTCCTTGACCAGGTTATCATTGAGTAGAGCATTGTTCAATTTCCACGTATATGTGGGCATTCTTCCTTATTGTTATTGAAGACCAGCTTTAGGCCGTGGTGGTCCGATATAACGATGGGATTATTTCTATCTTTCTGTACCTGTTGAGGCCCCATTTTTTTTGACCAATTATATGGTCAATTTTGGAGAAAAATACCATGAGGAGCTGAGAAGAAGGTATATCCTTTTGCTTTAGGGTAGAAACGTTCTATAAATATCCGTTAAGTCCATTTGGCTCATGACTTCTCTTAGTCTGTCTCGCTCTGTTTAATTTCTGTTTCCATGATCTGTCCATTGATGAGAGTGGGTGTTGAAATCTCCTACTATTATTGTGTGAGGTGCAATGTGTGTTTTGAGCTTTAGTAAGGTTTCTTTTTACGTATGTAGGGGTGCCCTTGTATTTGGGGCATAGATATTTAGGATTGAGAGTTCATCTTGGTGGATTTTTCCTTTGATGAATATAAAGTGTCCTTCCTTATCTTTTTTTGATGACTTTTAGTTGAAAATTGATTTTATTTGATATTAGAATGGCTACTCCAGCTTGCTTCTTCCGACCATTTGCTTGGAAAGTTGTTTCCCAGCCTTTCACTCTGAGGTAGTGTCTGTCTTTGTCTCTGAGGTGTGTTTCCTGTAGGCAGCAGAATGCAGGGTCCTCGTTCTTTGTATCCAGTTTGCTAATCTATGTCTTTTTATTGGGGAGTTGAGGCCATTGATGTTGAGAGATATTAAGGAATAGTGATTATTGCTTCCTGTTATATTCATATTTGGATGTGAGGTTGTGTTTGTGTGCTTTTCTTCTCTTTGTTTTGTTGCCAAGACGATTAGTTTCTTGCTTCTTCTAGGGTATAGCTTGCCTCCTTATGTTGGGCTTTACCATTTATTATCCTTTGTAGTGCTGGATTTGTAGAAAGATATTGTTGATATGTAAATTTGGTTTGTCATGGAATATCTTGGTTTCTCCATCTATGTTAATTGAGAGTTTTGCAGGATACAGTAGCCTGGGCTGGCATTTGTGTTCTCTTAGGGTCTGTATGACATCAGTCCAGGATCTTCTGGCCTTCATAGTTTCTGGCGAGAAGTCTGGTGTGATTCTGATAGGTCTGCCTTTATATGTTACTTGACCTTTTTCCCTTACTGCTTTTAATATTCTTTCTTTATTTTGTGCGTTTAGTGTTTTAACTATTATGTGACGGGAGGTGTTTCTTTTCTGGTCCAATCTATTTGGAGTTCTGTAGGCTTCTTGTATGCCTATGGGTATCTCTTTTTTTAGGTTAGGGAAGTTTTCTTCTATGATTTTGTTGAAGATATTTACTGGTCCTTTGAGCTGGGAGTCTTCACTCTCTTCTATACCTATTATCCTTAGGTTTGATCTTCTCATTGAGTCCTGGATTTCCTGTATGTTTTGGACCAGTAGCTTTTTCTGCTTTACATTATCTTTGACAGTTGAGTCAATGATTTCTATGGAATCTTCTGCTCCTGAGATTCTCTCTTCCATCTCTTGTATTCTGTTGGTGAAGCTTGTATCTACAGCTCCTTGTCTCTTCTTTTGGTTTTCTATATCCAGGGTTATTTCCATGTGTTCTTTCTTGATTGCTTCTATTTCCATTTTTAATTCCTTCAACTGTTTGATTGTGTTTTCCTGGAATTCTTTCAGGGATTTTTTCGACTCCTCTCTGTAGGCTTCTACTTGTTCTCTAAGGGAGTTCTTCATGTCTTTCTTGAAGTCCTCCAGCATCATGATCAAATATGATTTTGAATCTAGATCTTGCTTTTCTGGTGTGTTTGGATATTCCATGCTTGTTTTGGTGGGAGAATTGGGCTCCGATGATGCCATGTAGTCTTGGTTTCTGTTGCTTGTGTTCCTCGCTTTGCCTCTAGCCATCAGATTATCTCTAGTGTTACTTTGTTCTGCTATTTCTGACAGTGGCTAGACTGTCCTATAAGCCTGTGTGTCAGGAGTGCTGTAGACCTGTTTCCTGTTTTCTTTCAGCCAGTTATGGGGACAGAGTGTTCTGCTTTCGTGTGTGTAGTTTTGCCTCTACAGGTCTTCAGCTGTTCCTGTGGGCCTGTGTCTTGAGTTCACCAGGCAGGTCCTTTCGCAGCAGAAAAGTTGGTGTTACCTGTGGTCCCGAGGCTCAAGTTAAACTTGGGTGCTGCCCACGGGCTCTCTGCAGTGGCAGCACGGGAGAGCACACGCGTCGCCTCTTCTCACGCCATCCGTGCGCATGCCTTCCAGTTGTCCTCAGGAGTTTTCCTCTGGAATCAGTAATGTGTGCAGAGAGCAGTCTCTTCTGGTTTCGCAGGCGTGTCTGCCTCTCTGAAGGTTTAGCTCTCCCTCCCACGGGATTTGGGTGCAGAGAACTGTTTATCCGGTCTGTTTCCTTCAGGTTCCGGCGGTGTCTCAGGCAGGGCTCCTGCCTCTCCTGGGCCCTCTCCCACGGGAGCCCAGAGGCCTTATACAGTTTCCTCTTGGGCCAGGGATGTGGGCAGGGGTGGGCAGTGTTGGTGGTCTCTTCCGCTCTGCAGCCTCAGGAGTGCCCACCTGACCAGGCGGTGAGGTCTCTCTCCCACGGGTTTTGGGAGCAGAGAGCTGCTGCGGGCCGGGATCCGCGGGTGTGGGACTTCCCTTGTTTGGTTTTTTGATGGTTAACTTCTTAAGTTCTTTTTATATTTTGGATGTTAGCCCTTTATCAGATGTGGGTTAGTGAAGATTTTTCCCCCAATCTGTAGCATTATAATTCTCAGCTGCTTTTTAAATACCTATCCACACATACACACACAGATAAACACATTTTTCAACATACATATAATTATATATGCATGTGTGTGTATGTATGTATATGTAACAATAATAGTTAAGAAATAAGAGGTTTCAGACTTATGAGGGCATGGGAGGCATCAGAGCAGTTGCAAAGAGGGAGAGGATAGGATGGAAATGATATAAATATAGTCTTCATCTCCAAAGTTCTAAAAAGGAAAATTAAAAAAGTAGCAGGTAATTTATTGTAGATTTTCCAGGGTTTCACCCTGATGAGTGTTTGGATATTTTACAGAGGCACTCAACTTTTAAAGAGTTGAAAAGTTTAATATAATATGGGAGTTTTAAAAAGTTAGACTGTGGGACACTTCCGGTGTTTGGCCAGACTCCGGGGCCGGCGGATCCCTGCCCTCAGCAGCTCTCTGCTCCCAGGCCCCCTGGAGGGGAGTTCTCGCCGCCTGGTCGGGCGGGCACTCCTGAGGCAGCAGAGCGGAGGAGACCACCAACGCTGCCCACCCCTGCCCACATCCCTGGCCCAGGAGGAAACTGTTAACGGCCTCTGGGTACCCGTAGAGGAGGGCCCAGGAGCAGCAGGTCCACCGAGTCTGAGACACCGCACCTGAAGGGACCGACCGGATAAACAGTTCTCTGCACCCAAATCCCGTGGGAGGGAGAGCTAAAACTTCAGAGAGGCGGACACGCCTGGGAAACCAGAAGAGACTGCACGCTGCACACAATACTGATCCCAGAGGAAAACAACAAAAGATATCTGGAACCCTGGTGCACGGAACCTCCCGGAAGGGGCGGCGCAGACCTTCCTGCCTGCCCTGTGTCGAAAGATGGGGGTGCCCTACTGCATCATCAAGGGAAAGGCCAGGCTGGGGCGCCTGGTCCACAGGAAGACGTGCACCACTGTTGCCTTCACACAGGTGAACTCGGAAGACAAGGGTGCTCTGGCTAAGCTGGTGGAAGCTATTAGGACCAATTACAATGACAGATATGACGAGATCCGCCGCCACTGGGGAGGCAACGTCCTGGGTCCTAAGTCTGTGGCTCGCATTGCCAAGCTGGAAAAGGCAAAGGCTAAAGAACTCGCCACTAAGCTGGGTTAAATGTACACTTAAGTTTTCTGTACATAAATATAATTACAAAGTTAAAAAACAAAAAAACAAAAACAAAAACAAAAAAACACCAATGGCTTATGCTCTACGATCAAGAATCGACAAAATGGGATCTCATAAAACTACAAAGCTTCTGTAAGGCAAAGGACACTGTGGTTAGGACAAAACGGCAACCAACAGATTGGGAAAAGATCTTTACCAATTCTACAACAGATAGAGGCCTTATATCCAAAATATACAAAGAACTCAAGAAGTTAGACCACAGGGAAACAAATAACCCTATTAAAAAATGGGGTTCAGAGCTAAACAAAGAATACACAGCTGAGGAATGCCGAATGGGCGAGAAACACCTAAAGAAATGTTCAACATCGTTAGTCATCAGGGAAATGCAAATCAAAACAACCCTGAGATTTCACCTCACACCAGTGAGAATGGCTAAGATCAAAAACTCAGGTGACAGCAAATGCTGGCGAGGATGTGGAGAAAGGGGAACACTCCTCCATTGTTGGTGGGGTTGCAGACTGGTACAACCATTCTGGAAATCAGTCTGGAGGTTCCTCAGAAAATTGGACATTGAACTGCCTGAGGATCCAGCTATACCTCTCCTGGGCATATACCCAAAAGATGCCCCAACATATAAAAAAGACACGTGCTCCACTATGTTCATCGCAGCCTTATTTATAATAGCCAGAAGCTGGAAAGAACCCAGATGCCCTTCAATAGAGGAATGGATACAGAAAATGTGGTACATGTACACAATGGAATATTACTCAGCTATCAAAAACAATGACTTTATGAAATTCGTAGGCAAATGGTTGGAACTGGAAAATATCATCCTGAGTGAGCTAACCCAATCACAGAAAGACATACATGGTATGCACTCATTGATAAGTGGCTATTAGCCCAAATGCTTGAATTACCCTAGATGCCTAGAACAAATGAAACTCAAGACGGATGATCAAAATGTGAATGCATATCGCTCCTGAGAGACACAGCCAGAATACAGCAAATACAGAGGCGTGTGCCAGCAGGAAACCACTGAACTGAGAACAGGACCCCCGTTGAAGGAATCAGAGAAAGAACTGGAAGAGCTTGAAGGAGCTCGAGACCCCATATGAACAGCAATGCCAACCAAACAGAGCTTCCAGGGACTAAGCCACTACCCAAAGACTATACATGGACTGACCCTGGACTCCGACCTCATAGGTAGCAATGAATATCCTAGTAAGAGCACCAGTGGAAGGGGAAGCCCTGGGTCCTGCTAAGACTGAACCCCCAGTGAACTAGACTGTTGGGGAGAGGGAAGCAAGGGGGGGGGTTGGGAGGAACACCCATAAGGAAGGGGAGGGGGGGGATGTTTGCCCGAAACCGGGAAAGGGAATAACACTTTCAAATGTATATAAGAAATACTCAAGTTAATAATAATAAAAAATATAAAAAAAGAATAAATAATGAAAAAATGATACACGTGGATGGTGGAATACTATTTGGCCCCAGGAAAGTGGGAAATCATATTTTCAACCATGTAGGTGAACCTGGGGGGCACTGCGATAAGTGAAAGAAGCCAGACACAGACACACAAACAACATATGAACTCACACACATGTGGGATGTAAAGTGGGGAGAAGGATCAGAGAGACACTGACATAAACATGCGTGTCCCTAGATGTATTTACATCACTCACTGGACTTGATGGGTTATTTAAAAAAACCAAACAAACATGAAGTTAGAAAGGGATGTGTTGGGGCTCGAAGGAGCTGGAGGAGAAATAAGAAGCATGATGGTTCACTGTGTACACATATGGAATCTCAAAAAAAATATTTATCTAAAGCTCATTAGCATCTATCTCATTAATATGCAAATTTCTCTGTAATAAATGAAAAGATTTTCTGTATACCGAGATTTTGAAATAAGTTTCTTTGTGATTTATTATTTTTAAGAATGGGTCTTGTGTTGCATGTTTTGTAAATCTATTTAATATCCAGCCTAATTAAAAAAAAAGTTAGACTGTGTTTTACATTATTAAATTAACATGAGGGCTTAGGAATAAACAAAGGAAAGGTTATTTAATAGCAATGGGTTTATAGATCAGGTTGTAAAGTGATACATATATATTGGTTATGTTTCGTCTACATGACATAAATTATAGTCACCCAGAATTAGCCTCTGTTGGATTGGCCTATGAATATATCTGTGCAGCATTTTCTTTTTAATTATTAATGTTTGATTTGGAAGGTTCATCCCACTGTAGGTGGTGCTATTCCTGGGCAGGTTAGTTGTAGAAGACAACAAGTTAAGAAATCCATGAAAAGCAAGCCAGTAAAGTATGCTCCTCCATGGTCTAAAGTGTCTGCTTCCAGTTTCCTGTTTTAATATCTTGTCTTGGTTCCATGGAATGATGAATTATATACATAATCTCTATACAAAGTATTTCTTCTCATTCCTAAATTTTTTGGTCATGAGGTTTACTACAGCAACAGGAAATATAAGTATCACAGGCATGGACCACCATGTTCTTTTATTTTGTTTCATGAAACATGATCTTACCGTATATCCAAACTCCCTTGAAATTTTGGTCATCCAGTCCCACCTTTCAAGTTCTGAGTTTATAGACATATTCTAAGATGTGTAGTTCTACAGTTTTAATTGATTCAATAATTATATATATATATGTATATATATTTGTGAGGTAAGGGAGATATTTAGTATATGAATACAGTACATATAATCCCAAGGTAATTGCTATAAAAATCATTTGAAATGTTTATCACTTTTTTTATGTTCAGTACACTCAAAATCTCAGTCCTTTTGTTTGAAACAGAATTAATGATTGTCAGACATAATCATCTTATTACACAATCAAAGGCATATGTTGAATAACTATCCAACAGAACCCCACAAACACTAGCTATATTGTTTCTCCATAAACTTCTTAGTCTTTGACAACCATTATCCTATTAGTTTTTAAAGAAATTTCTACACATAATTGAGAACATGCAGTATTTGACTTTCCATATCTGACATATTTTACTTAATACAATGATCTTCATGTTGGTGTAAATGATACAATTTACTTGTTCTTGTTGTTGAACAATATTAATATTCTATTATATATTGTCTTAGATAGGGTTTTACTGCTGCAAACAGACACTGTGATCTATAAGGAAAATATTTAATTGGGGCTGACTTATAGGTTCAGTGGTTTAGTCCATTATTATCAAGTTGGGAACATGGCAACGTAGAGATAGAAGACTGACTTCCAGGCAGGCCCACACCCACAGTGTCACACCTACTTCAGCAAGGCCACACATCCTTATAATGTCATTCCCTGGGCCATATCTATCTGTCTGTCTTCTGTCTTTTGTTTGCTTAAAATTCCAACATTTTTATGTTCTTAAAATCTTCTGCAGGGCATGTTTCATATCTCTGTTCCTCAGACTGTATATCACGGGATTAATGAGTGGAGTAACCACAGAATAAAATAGAGTCACAAGCTTCTGCATTCCAGCTGCATGTTCAGATGTTGGGCTCAGATACATTATCATCACTGAACCATAAAAGAGTGAAACTACAGTCAGATGAGACCCGCAAGTGGAGAAGGCCTTTTTTTGTCCATCTCTTGAAGGAACTCTAAACACAGCTCTCAAGACCAATATATAAGATCCCATGATGCAGATAAAAGGAATAAACAAGAGCATAGAACTTATAATTGCCCAGAAAACCTCCATCAATGGGGCTCTGGAACAGGCAAGGGCCAACAGGGGTCCTGGGTCACACAGGAAGTGGTCTATAATTCTGGACCCACAGAAGGACATCTGGGAGATGATGGTGATGGGAACAGGGAACCAGAGGAAACCAAGCACCCAGCAACTGATCACAAGGATGTTGCAGAGGCGCCTAGTCATGAGGGCAGGGTAATGTAGAGGCCTGCAGATGGCAAGGTAGCGATCAAATGCCATGACTGCCAGGAAAAAGCATTCTACAGAACCCAAGGAGAAGAAGAAATAGAACTGCAGGAAGCATCCAGAGAAGGAAATGACCTTGCTGTCAGAAAGAAAGTTGGCCAACATGTTGGGGACTGTGGAGGTGACATACCATATCTCCAGGAAGGAGAAGTTGGCCAGCAGGAGGTACATGGGGGTCTGGAGTCTCTGATCACAGACCACAGCACAGATTATAGAAGCGTTACCCATGAGAGTAAGGAGGTAGACAGTGAAGAAGAGCACAAAGAGGAGGATTTGCTCCTCCCTGGGGCAGGGGAAGCCCAGGAGGATGAAGCCAGTGATGGTGCTGGAGTTGCTGGGGCTGCTGAGGGCTTTCATCTGCTTGTGACCTGTGAAAGAACCAGAAATTGTTGAATATTCTAAGAATAGCTGACAGAGTTTAATTTTTGCCAAAACAAAAACAGAGTAGCTTTCTCACCATCAACTAATTATTTCTTATAATATTAAATAAATTTACATATTGTAAATTCAGGCATTACAATATTTATTATAATTTCTAGGTATTTTTCCAAGCACTGGATATTCAGCAATGAATAGAACAAGTTTAAGCCCCTATTTTGTGCTTCATAACAGCCACTTCTGTTTTCTCTTCCATTGGAATAAATAGACTAGGTTGACTATTTCCTCGTCAAATGCCATTGCAAGCATAGACTGATAGAAATGGTACATCAAGGAGTATTATTTTGGGTGTGATGGAAGATTCACTTGATACTTTTCTTTAGAAATATCTCATAGTTAAGAAAAATAAATGAAACTCTAGCACTTGAGAGGTGGAAGCAGGAGCGTTAGGAGTTCAGGGCCATTGCCAATTATGTACTAAGTTTGAGGTGAGCTTGGGCTAGAGATCTTGTTTCAATCAATCAATCAATCAATCAATCAATCAATCAATCAATCAAACAAACAGCAAATAGAAGATGAAGGAAAACTAAGTAAATACATTGTGAAAATGAATTATTTTAAATGTAAATTGTGAATTAATCTTGCTTTATATCTTTACCTTTGCTAGTCCTTAATAACCAGACAGAGAAACCAAGATTTATTTCAAGCTGCACCTCAATAGTTGGGCAGTTAAATCTATTAATTCTCTATGCTAATCTGGCTACTCTCTAGCCATTATCTTTCAGGATACTTATTATTGGTCTGGCTCTTTGGGTTTCACATGTGTTCCATGATCTCTCTTTGGACCCCTTCCTCCTGGCTCTCATTCCAACTTCTCCTCACCAATATGAATCTACCCCCTGCCCCTGCTTTCCTTGACTGCTGGATGTTCTGCCATATTCTCCTTTCTTCACAGCTATTGGACGATCAGCTTCTATTGGAAAGGCAAAGAATATATGTTAAGAATTGTTTCCACAGGAAATCAGTCTGGAGGTTCTTCAGAAAATTGGACATTGAACTACCTGAGGACCCAGCTATACCTCTCTTGGGCATATACCCAAAAGATGCCCCAACATATAACAAAGACACATGCTCCACTATGTTCATAGCAGCCTTATTTATAATAGCCAGAAGCTGGAAAGAACCCAGATGCCCTTCAATAGAGGAATGGATACAGAAAATGTGGTACATCTACACAATGGAATATTACTCAGCTATAAAAAACAACGACTTTACGAAATTCGTAGGCAAATGGTTGGAACTGGAAAATATCATCCTGAGTGAGCTAACCCAATCACAGAAAGACATACATGGTATGCACTCATTGATAAGTGGCTATTAGCCCAAATGCTTGAATTACCCTAGATGCCTAGAACAAATGAAACTCAAGAAGGATGATCAAAATGCGAATGCTTCACTCCTTCTTTAAAAGGGGAACAAGAATACCCTTGGCAGGAAATAGGGAGGCAAAGATTAAAACAAAGGCAGAAGGAACACCCATTCAGAGCCTGCCCCACATGTGGCCCATACATATACAGCCACACAATTAGACAAGATGGATGAAGCAAAGAAGTGCAGACCGACAGGAGCTGGATGTAGATCTCTCCTGAGAGACACAGCCAGAATATAGCAAATACAGAGGCGAATGCCAGCAGCAAACCACTGAACTGAGAACGGGACCCCCGTTGAAGGAATCAGAGAAAGAACTGGAAGAGCTTGAAGGGGCTTGAGACCCCATATGAACAACAATGCCAACCAACCAGAGCTTCCAGGGACTAAGCCAGTACCCAAAGAGTATACATGGGCTGACCCTGGGCTCCAAACTCATAGGTAGCAATGAATAGTCTAGTAAGAGCACCAGTGGAAGGGGAAGCCCTTGGTCCTGCTAAGACTGAACCCCCAGTGAACGTGATTGTTGGGGGGAGGGTGGTAATGGGTGGAGGATGGGGAGGGGAACACCCATATAGAAGGGGAGGAGGAAGGGCTAGGGGGATGTTGGCCCGGAAACCGGGAAAGGGAATAACATTCGAAATGTAAATAAGAAATACCCAAGTTAATAAAGAAAAAAAGAAAAAAAAAAAAGAATTGTTTCCACAAACTTGAGACAAGAGACTTTTGACCTAAGCATTACAATGCCATACTTGAGGGAAACAAGATATGAGGGAAGAGAAGTCAGCATTTGATCAACAGAACTATGACGTATACATTGGAAAAAAACCATTCTGCCCACAGTACATTTCATTGGTATTGTTTGAGTAGAAACCCAGTGCATCTTGTTTTAGAAGAGTTATTTGATAACTTTTAGCAGAAAGATGTGCGTTTCAGGATACAATAGTAGCTCAATAGGAGAACACCCACCCAGCATTCGTTCATCAACTTCTGGCTTGATCCTCATGACTGTCAAAAGAAGAAGTGAAATTCTTGTGTTACCCAAAGTATTATTGGAGTGTAACTGTATTTCAGGGTAACCCATTGAGTCAGTTTTTAAGTACAAATGTCATGTATAAATCCATCAGATTTTCTAGTGAAAATTAAGGAATAATTAGAAGTTACATACATGGGCAAATCTAAAAATTAGTATCAATAATATGATGAAAATGACATAGACCTGCCTTTCTGAAGAACATTAAATTGCGGCTTGGTGTAGCTCAGTTGTAGAGTACTTGCCCTTGTGAGAAGCTCTGGGGTTGATCTCTACTACTCAAAACCAGAAATTAAGTGCTCTTCCTCAACCCCAAACTAGAAGACAAAAATAGCACTTGATCCTTTGTTAAGGGCACTTACATTATCCAAATAGAACGACCAAGATTGTAATTGCTCACCCTGTTCGTATTACTGTGTAGGTTTCCTGGAATTGGATGGGGCAGAAGGGGAAAGATGTCTGCAGGTAGAGAGATCTGTCTTCTATGTGTGTGCTGAGATCTACACTTACCTCTCCATGGCCTCAGATTCAGGTTTCCAATGGCAAAGTATTTATTTCTCATGAGGAAGAACTGAAATCAAATCCCATCAATGTCTCATATTTTAAAAAATTCAAAATATCACTCAGGATATTTATAATCTTAAAAGAAAAAAAATATCGTAATTTCCATTGTCTTTTGTATGTGTCAAGAATGAATCCTAGGATGTTTTGGTATACTCTTTACTGCTAAGTAATAGGAAGGATATTAACAATATTTTAAATAAAGAATGAATTCAAGCTATTTAATCACAAAAGCTAAGATAACACATGCACGTGCACACAAATCATTGTCTGCATTTATAGTTTAACTTAGAAAATGACAACTTAAAAAAATAAAACAACTCATATAATATATTGCGTAGTAGTGGCTGTATGGTTTGGTACAAGTAGTTTTATGGATTTTTCTAAATTCTCAATGTATGGACCACCATCTACTTTGCCTATTCATTTTCTTTAAAGCACAAATAACTGAAAAATACTTGAGGACTGTCTTTCTCTTCTGCGTAGTGTCTTATCTCCTTCATTTCCTCTTGAACTTCATATACAACAACGTAGATGTCACTCTCAAAGGCTCTGTTTCCAATCTGTCCCTCTGTTCATTGCCTTGCCACTCTCCTATGCCACTCTTTGTACCTCAGGCTCAAGCCTCCATTATCATATTTATGGATTGTTCCAAAATCTTCTTTAATGATATTTCTGATTTTCCATAGTCATGGTGTAACTGTACTGACTTTTCATTATTTGATCAGAGAACATCATTTCTTAAAATTTAGTAACTTTCCTGCCACAGTGTAAAATCTGACCACGAATCTATTGTGCTTGAACCCATACATAATCTGGCCTTTGCCTAGTTTATTGATTTTCTACTTCTA
Source organism: Rattus rattus (assembly GCF_011064425.1). Lineage (NCBI taxonomy): Eukaryota > Metazoa > Chordata > Mammalia > Rodentia > Muridae > Rattus > Rattus rattus. The sequence continues at coordinate 72,806,366 of NC_046165.1, forward strand.
TTTCCTGGTCTACTTCCCCATTTCCCATTTTGTCCAGCTCTGCAGGGCTTCTTTCTGTAGAAGAAGCCTGTTTCTTTCCTGCTTAGGTTCTTTGCTATAGGTTTTCTCTTTGCCTGGAAATCTTACCTAATCTGCATTAAAAAATTTATTCTTTGGTTTTCAGGTCAGTATTTCATGAAGGCTTTCTGTCTGTTTCATTTTTGTGGCAGTGAAAAAATACTCTGAGAAAAATTACCTCACTGTTGGAGGTTAGAGTTGATCACAGTGGAGATGGCAGGGCTCCAGCAACTTGAGGCTGCTGGTCCTATTACAACCAGTCAGAAGAATGCTATGACTGCATTAATGTCAGCATTCAGCTCACTTTATCCACTATTACACAGTTTAGAGTCCATTGCCTATGAAGTGGAACCAGTCACAGTGGCATAATCAAGACCCCACACACTGGACATAGCACCTCAATGAGATTCTCTTCCAAGGTGATTCTCATCAAGTTGACAACCCTGAACTCAAGCAGTATTACAGGGCAATAGTGATAAAAACTGTATGGTATTGGTACAGAGACAGGCAGACAGACCAGTGGAATAGAGTTGAAGACCCAGAAACGAACCCACACACCTATGGTCACTGATTTTTGACAAAGAAACCAAAACCATCCAATGGAAAAAAGATAGCATTTTCAGCAAATGGTGCTGGTTCAACTCGAGATCAACATGAAGAAAAATGCAGATCGATCCATTCTTATCACCCTGTACAAAGCTTAAGTCCAAGTGGATCAAGGACCTCCACATCAAACCAGATACACTCCAACTAATAGAAGAAAAGGCAGGGAAGAATCTCGAACACATGGGCACTAGAGAAAACTTCCTGAACAAAACACTAGTGGCTTATGCTCTAAGATCAAGAATTGACAAATGGGACCTCATAAAACTACAAAGCTTCTGTAAGGCAAAGGACATTGTTGTTAGGACAAAATGGCCACCAACAGATTGGGAAAAATCTTTACCAATCCTACAACAGATAGAGGGCTCATATCCAAAATATACAAAGAACTCATGAAGTTAGACTGCAGGGAGACAAAGAACCCTATTAAAAAATGGGGTTAAGAGCTAAACAAAGAATTCACAGCTGAGGAATGTTGAGAGGCTGAGAAGCACCTAAAGACATGTTCAACATCTTCAGTCATAAGGGAAATGCAAATCAAAACAACCCTGAGATTTCACCTCACACCAGTCAGAATGGCTAAAATAAAAAATTCAGGTGACAGCAGATACTGGCGAGGATGTGGAGAAAGAGGAACACTCCTCCATTGTTGGTGGGATTGCAGACTGGTACAACCATTCTGGAAATCAGTTTGGAGGTTGCTCAGAAAATTGGACATTGAACTGCCTGAGGATCCAGCTATACCTCTCTTGGGCATATACCCAAAAGATGCCCCAACATATAAAAAAAAGACACGCACTCTACTATGTTCATAGCAGCCTTTTTTATAATAGCCAGAAGCTGGAAAGAATCCAGATGCCCTTCAACAGAGGAATGGATACAGAAAATATGGTACATCTACACAATGAAGTACTGCTCAGCTATCATAATTGACTTTATGAAGTTCATAGGCAAATGGAGGGAACTGGAAAAATCATCCTGAGTGAGGTAACCCAATTACAGAAAAACACACATGGTATGCACTCATTGATAAGTGGATATTAGCCCAAATGCTCGAATTACCGTAGATGCATAGAACACATGAAACTCAAGAAGGATGTCCAAAATGTGGATGCTTTACTCCTTCTTTAAAAGGGAAACAAGAATACCCTTGGCAGGAACTAGGGAGGCAAAGTTTAGAACAGAGACTGAAGGAACACCCATTCAGAGCCTGCCCCATATGTGGCCCATATATATACAGCCACCAAACTAGATAAGATGGATGAAGCAAAGAAGTGCAGGCTGACAGGAACCGGATGTAGATCTCTCCTGAGAGACACAGCCAGAATACGGCAAATACATAGGCGAATGCCAGCAGCAAACGACTGAACTGAGAACATGACCCCCGTTGAAGAATTCAGAGAAAGGACTGAAAGAGCTTGAAGGGGCTTGAGACCCCATATGAACAACAATGCCAACCAACCAGAGCTTCCAGGGACTAAGCCACTACCCAAAGACTATACATGGACTGACCCTGGGCTCCAACCTCATATGTAGCAATGAATATCCTAGTAAGAGCACCAGTGGATGGGGAAGCCCTTGTTCCTGCTAAGACTGAACCCCTGAACATGATTGTTGGGGGAAGGGCGGTAATGGGTGGAGGATGGGGAGGGGAACACCCATATAGAAGGCAAGGGAGAGGGGTTAAGGGGATGTTGACCTGGAAACTGGAAAAGGGAATAACATTTGAAATGTAAATAAGAAATACCCAATTTAATAAAGATGGAGAAAAAAAAAGGCTAGCCGGTTCTAACAATTTTCAATAGAGCAGTCACAAATGGCTAGGAAACACTTCAAGAAATCTTCAATGTCCTTAGGCACCAAGAAAATGCAAATCAAAATTATTTTAAGATTCTACCCTACATTTGTCACAATGGTTATGATCAATGGCAGGGGTAGGGGGACATTGGGGTGGGGGAACATCATGCTGGCAAGGATGTGTTGTTACAAGGGAAATACTCCTCCATTGTTGGCAGGAGTGCAAACTTGTACAACCATTATGGAAACACATATGGTGTTTTCTTAAAAAATTGGAAATCAATCTACTCAAGACTTATCTATACCAGTATTGGGCATATACTCAAAGGATGCTATATCCTACCACAAGGACCCTTGCTCAAATATACTCATTATAGCTTTATTCATATTAGCCAGAAACTGCAAACAACCTAGCTATCCGTCAAATGAAGACTGGATACAGAAAATGTGGTACATTTATACAATGAAGTATTATTCAGCTGTTAAAAAATAACAGCATAACATTTGCAGGCAAATGGATGGAACTAGAGAAAATCATCTGAGTGAGGTACCCAGACCCAGAAAGACAAATATAGTGTGGGTTCACTTATGAGTGGTTGTTAACTATTAAGAAAATGATAATAAAGCTACAACACACAGACTTACGGATGTTAGGTAAAGAAGAGGGCTTTACATGAGACAGATGGATCTTCCTGGGAAGGAGAAATAGAATAGATATTGTAGGTAGAGGGAGGGCAGGTGGAGATGGGAACAGCAGGGATGAGGTAGAAGAAAATAATGGAGGGAGAGAGTGAGAGGAGATACAACTGGAATTGGGGAACATTGTGTTGGGAGGGGGTGGTGGAAACTTAGTGCAGTGGAAACTTCCTGGCATCTATGAGGGTTACTGAAATGAGGACTTCTAGTGATGAAGTGTATGGAGCCTGAATTAGACATGTTTTGTGGCTTGACGAGGCTTCCAGTGGTGGAACTGTGCTGTATTTGGTTGAGCTGTTGACTGAGGGGGTTCCAGTAGAAATCTCTAAACTCAGGATGATGCTAGAACACACAGCTGTTCCCTGAAAACTGTCAGCAGGACGCCATTTCCAAGGGCAATATCCACCCAGCACATTGAATGTAGAGAGGTCAAGCTGGTGCCTGCATAGAACAGCCTATGTTCTAGTCTGATTGGAGTGAGAAGATACTCTACAGGCAATGTAAAGAGAGGCTTGGACACCAACCCAAGCACAAAACCCTTGACCTACAATCTGTCTTGATTGTAAAATGTACTGGGGCAATGGGGGCACAGGACTTGTGGAAGAGGACAACTACTGTTTGGTTTAATTTAAGGTCCATGCCACAAGAGGGAGCCAATGACCTACACAGCCTATGGCATGAACTGGAGATTGGATAGTCTATAGACCTATGTTAAAACTAAACACTATTGGCAAGCAATCGAACAATCAATCAATAAAATGGTTCCTAATGATATTTTGCTCGTAGATTGGTGCCATGTCCAGTTGTAGTCAGAGAGCAAATAAGGCTGAGTGCAGAGATGGACAGATATGGTGCAGAAAGAGTCTAGATTGGAGGTGTCCACAGGGTCTATCATTTTGGAGTTTGGAGAACCCCACAGGGGAGAAGGGGAAAGATTGTAGGAGTCAGAGGGGGTGGAGGACACCAGGAGAATCTTGGTGACCCTGGTTAAATAAACTCAGTGGGCCATAGAACATAAGAGAATGGCAGAAGGCCTTGTTGATAAAAAGGAAGTTGATGAGAAAGAAAGGGAATAAAAGAAGGTGGAGAGTTGAGTATGAACAGAGTACATTATATACATGTATGGAATTGTAAATAATAAAATAAAAACTAAATATATAAATATATTTGTAAAAGTTTGTATATTACAGAGTTCTTTCTGATCTCCCTTTCTGAACTTCTAGATTGATGGTTAATTAATTAAATGATGTTGCTTTTCAAAACTGACTTAACATATGCATTCATAGCAAAAAACGTTCCCATAATTTATCTGAATCAAGGATCTGTCTCTTTTGGAAAATGTTGGATATTTCCTCATAAAACAACTACTTGATGTTTTATAAAAATAAAATATATATGTATAAAGGACCTAGCATTGCTAGGGAGACATTCCCTATTAAAAGAGGCCTTACATCATAATTAAAAGTTTAGGATTGGTTACAGAATTTCCACCATGTGTTCCTGGGAAACAAATAGCTACATGAATAAGAATTAACACAAGGTGATCTCATGGATTGGAGAATACTCCACAGCAAAGGCTTCCTTCAGTTTACAGGAAAACAATCCTGTAAGGTACAAATAACCACGTCCTGTGCTTCATCATTTCAGGAGAAAACCCTTTAGGTTTGTATTTCTTTCTTTAAACTTGTATCAGTGTTTTCATTCTTCATTTCAAATCCACATCAACTTCAGAAAATCTGGGCGATATTCATCTTCAACAACATTAACAGTTGAGTGCCCCAATTAACTAAAGTAAAAGCCCCTCTTGCACCATTTCTACTGCTTCTTATTCGGTACTGCTCTTTAATCCTTTCATGTTTAGACTTTCAAAAAATTGTCTAAGATATTTGAATTCCCTTTGGCATGCCCCTAACTAATAAAATTATGCTAATTTTGTTCTCAAATTCACATTTCTATCTTTATGATTTTTAGTTAATGTGTATGTGCTTGTGTGCACATATATGTATGTGCATGCATGTGTTCATGTGTGAGTACATACATTCCACGGTGCACATGTGCAGATCAGAGGACATCTTACAGGTGTTTGTTCTCTACTTCCTTTCTCTAGGTTCTCAGGGATCAGACTCAGGCTACAGAGTTAAGGTTCTGAGAAACACTAGGATACATTCAGACGTCTGCCGCCTTAGAGTTACTGTAGACTCTTTCAGAAATGCTCCAAGATTTTGTTGATCTTTTGTACCCAAATAGTACAAAACAGTTTCTAGTAACAATGTTCAAGGTGTTTTATAACTTGAGAGCCCATGCCTGTATGGTGATAGTTAATAATTCTAATTATTATTAATAACTTTAATAATAATATTTACTAGTAAGGATAAATGAGAAATAGTACAAAGGGACTCTTATTGTGATACAATTTCCCTATCCAATTACGAAAGAAGATTTGGTTAAGTCATAAAAGCCTATGCAATCTTGATTTATAAATCTGGCTTTCTGTTTCTATTGTGGTTTTATGAGATAAGACAATTTTCTTAACGAGTATTTCAAAGTATTAACATTTGTTATTTGAATTCTTCTGAAATATACACAAATTAAAGCCCAATATATTACTATCATAACAGGATACTTAAAATTATCAATCACAAATAAGAAATATAATAACTTAGATATTATGGCAAATCTCCCTTAGAATTAGAACTAATTATTCCTCATGAGTTCATAAATATGGAACTTTTTAGAAAGCAAACTAGAACTAAAGGATAAATTAGATCAAATAATCTAAACATCAAATAAAATAGTTCATGAATTACAGATAACTATAGACAAAGGGAGAAACATACAATTTAATAAAAGACTTGGACTGGCCAGCCAAACTCTGTTTTCCTCAACTGAAATTCTTACTTCTTAAGGCATCCTGTGCTCTTGACTATGTCTACTTTAGACACAATATTTCCATTTTGTCATTGGCAAGTGTTATATCAGATTCAAAGTGTGGAATAAAAGAAAAGTCAGACACAGACTATAAGGCTGATGAATTTGATATGATTTAAGGATTAACTCCTTAGTGAATTTACTATTTCTCTTTCCTAAAGACTGCTTTCCTGTATTCTCAGCCCCATCTTTACCAGACTCTAGGAATGAACTTTTCTAATGCTATAGGACAAAAAATATTAACCTTCCCATGCCCGGAGAGTCTGATAAAGATGTGTTTGATAAATGATTCAATTTATTAATTTTTTATCATGAAATCAATAAAACATCATGTAAGCATTTTCAAAGTGTAACATGTCATTTTTGGGCAACCTGCATTTGTGTTTCTAGGCTGGGGGTGTTCATGTAGAGTAGACTATTTCTTATCTGTATTGACCTGGAAGCTGTGAGCTTTTTACTAACAATATGTCTTGTGTTGTTTAGAGCAGTTCCCTCTCAGGGTAGTTTCCCAAGCATAAGCTTTAAGAAACTCTCCTGGGAAATAGTAAACTTGTGGAAGATTTGAATGTTAACAAAGGTAGATGTAAGTTGAGGAAAAGGTGTTTTCCCTAGACTATTGCTACTCAGTTTTTTTCAGTTAATGCTTAAATATGAAAGAATTTCATCTCCTAACATATTATTGTGAATTGACATGTTCTTTCTAATGTTGACCACTTTGTGTTGTGTTCTAGGAAGTGGTATATAAAAGTAGGGCTTCAGGGCTCTGTGGAATTCTGAGCAATAATTTAATGCCCTGGGTCTTTTTCATGGTTACCCCCACCCTATTAAGCTAAGTCCCAGAAACAGAGTAGAGTCTGCGTTTTGCATTTTCACCAGTCAACTTCCCACCAGTCCAGACAATAGACACATCAGCATATTCCATGACTTCATTGGCCTGAAAAGCATGTGTGGAAAGGCACAGGTTCCAAAGCTTGACTGTTAGGGTTTAAGGACAGCCTATGTGCTGTATATGTTAGACAAGTTATAACTTCTTCATATGTTGGTTTCCTCTTTGGAAAATGTAGAGTGACGGTTCTGCCCATGTCATTTGTTTTGAGAATTAGATAAATAGTATTTGTTAAGTGCCTGGCATCTAGTTGGTGCTCTCTATTGTACTTATAAAATCAAACTCTTAAGATTATCCATCTGCGTACTCTAAAAGCAGTGTTGTCATGGAAAATGAGACCCCAGCATGGATTAGGGCAGTTAAATACTCAATAGTGAATAATATACAAGTGAGTATTTATTTCTCTTAATTTCTTCTAATGTCAAGTGGATACAACTATATTTTATTTTCCTCAGTTAACCAGTACATTACCTTATTTCTTGAATTGAAAGAGAGAATATCAAGAGAAGAACCATCTTCAATAGCCTCTTCTAGGACTTTCCAAGTGCAAAGGTAGCTGATTGTAATAGCCAGCTTGAAGATAAGGTGCAAAAATATGTCCTGGGATTTTAAACAGGGCAGGCTCTTTGAGTATTTTTTTTTTTATTCTAAAGAACAGCATTAGGGCACAGCTCTGTAATATTATTCCCTTGTTCACTCCAGTCCTCTGGGAATTGTGCCTTAATTTCTGATTCCTATTTTCACCTAAGGGTAAGGAAGTCATTCATTTTGTTTGGTCTTAATCTCTTTGAGGTCTTAGAGAAGTGATTATTAAGTTTATCAACCAGTCACCAAACCTCTTCTGGATACTTGTCATATGCTTGCTAAGCTCATGATATAGTGGTATTATTGCTACAGTTAATCAAATTAAGTTTGTTAACCTTGTGATGGCAGATACTCCTCTCTTCTAGAAAGAGATTCACTGGGGGCATAATGGGTGGGTCTGTGAAGTTTAATAAACACACACACACACACACACACACACACACACGCACGCACTCTCGCACTCTGTGTATCATTATAGAGACTTCTCTCTTCTAGCAACCAAAGCCCCTGAATTATCATACTCCCCCTGGAGAATCCTGCCTCTTGTGGGAAACTTCCCAGATCTGAGGATTCTCACGGGATCACACTAGCGTCATTCTGTAGCAATGTGCACAGAAGCTATAATTTGGGGGTAGCTGAGTTTCAAGACTTCTTCACTCCAAATAAAGTTAAACTTTCTTTTTTTAATGTTTAAAATATTTTATTTTTAATTTAATTTTATTTTTGTTTATGTATTCACTTTTTCATTATTTTTCATATGCTTTTATTAATTCTTTGAGGATTTGTATAATATAGTTTGGTCATATTCAACACTATAAGTACTACCAGATGTATTTACTTCTCAATTCACTCAGCTTTGTGTCCTATTTTTTTCAACACAATAATGCTATTTATTTATTTATTTATTTATTTATTTATTTATTTATTTATTTATTATTCAGGTTACATCCTGCTCACTGCCTCACCCCCATCACCCCTCTTACAATTCTTCCCACATTCCTTCCTCCCGTTCTCCACTGACCTGGTGGGGGCTCCTTTGTTACCCCTGACCCTGGCACATCAAGTCACTGGAAGGCTAACTGCATCCTCTCCCAGTAAGGCCAGACAAGGCAGCCCAGCTAGAAGAACATACCCTATGTACAGGCAATAAGGTTTGGGATAGCCCCCTATTCCAGTTGTTCAGGATCCACATGAAGACCACACTGTGCTACCTATGAGTGGGGAGGCCTAGGTCCAGCCTGTGAATATTCTTTGGTTGGTGGTTCAGTCTCTGAGAACTTTAAGGTCCAGGACAGTTGACACTGTTGGTCTTCTTGTGGAGTTCCTATGCCTCTAGGGCACAATCCTTTCTCTTTTTCTTCCACAAGAATCCCGAAGCTTCAATTACAGTTTGGCTGTGAGTGTACGCATTTGTCTGAGTCAGCTGCTAGGTAGAGCCTCTCAGAGGACAGCCATGCTAGACTCTTGTTTGCAAGTGTAACAGTATCATTAAAAGTGTCAGGGATTGGTGTTTATGCATGGGATGGGTCTCAAGTTGGGCTGATTATTGGTTAGCCATTTCTTCGATTCTGCTCCATCCCCCGTCTCTGCATTTGTTGTAGACATGATAAATTTTGGGCTGAAAGTTTTCTGGGTGGGTTTATGTCCCTATCATTCCACTGGGGTTCCTGCCTGGCCTCCTCGGGTTCCATATCCACAGTGTTGTGTGTCACATTTAAGGTCACCACCATTGATTCTTGGGCACCTCCTTTATCTCAGGTCTCTGTCTACTCTTGGAGATGCCCTCTACCTCTTCACCCCATCTGTCACACATTTCCATTCATTCTCGAGGCCATCCGACCATACCTCCTCTCTTTCCCTGGGTGCCCATGCTAGAGGCTTTCCTTGGAGATCTCTGGTCTGGCTAGGGGCGTGGGTTAAGGTGAAGTGGGGAGAACTTGGGCCGACTGGGAACGGCTTCTGCCGCTTCCACTGCTGGTACTGCTCCGCCTCTGTTTCCATCGCAGTCACAGGACATCAGGCCAGGCTGAAGCAGCAGGGGACTGACTAGCTGGTGAAGGATGCAGGGAGATTCTGGCAGTGATTTCGGGAGAGCAGATCTCTTCCCCAAGCAGTGGTGTTACAGCTCTTATAACAGAAGCTCTCAGATGATGGAATTATTCTTGAACACATCTTTAATCCTTCTTAATAGGATTCTTCAATACAGTTTCAGGATGGGTCAGGGTCTGGCAGCAGGTACTTCCTATTGGTTTGGCTTGAGAGCTTGGGAAGACCTCATCTACATATTTGGGGGCCTGGTTCTGCTTCTACACGACTAATTTGTCTTGAGCCTACATGACCTGGTCACATCCTCACTGTAGAGGAGGGCTTGGGGCATTGTCCTATGTGACTCATCTGTCTCAAACCTCTCTACCGGGGGTTCTGGGGACTGTAGCTATGTGAGAGGGGCCTGATCTCCTAGGAGATTGGGAATGCTCCTGCTGTCCCATTGGGTCTCCGGGGATTCAACCTGTCTCTACCAGAAACCAGGGCACCTTTCACAGCCCCATATTTTTCCACAACCAATCTTGACCCCCTTACCCTGCTCACTTCCCTACTCTTCTACCTAGTTCCTTCTATCTGCCTCCAATGACGATTTTTATTACCCCTTTAAGTGAGATTCAAACATTCTCACTTGTGCTTTCCTTCTCTGTTAGTTTCTTTGAGTCTATAGAATGTAGGTAGCATAGATATCCTGTACTTTATGGCTAATATCCACTTATACGTGAGTACATACCATGTGTTTCCTTAGGGGACTGGGTTACCTCACTCGGGATGATATTCTCAAGATCCATCCATTTGCCTGCAAAATTCATGATGTCTTTGTTTCTAATCGCCGAATAGTATTCCATTGTGTAGATGTGCCACATTTTTTTTAATACATTCTTCAGTTGAGGGACATCTAGGTTTTGGCCATTGCAAATAAAGCTGCTATGAACATAGTTGAGCATCTATCTTTGTGCTATGGTGGAGAATTTTTGGGGCTATGCCCAGGGGGATAGCTGGGTCCTGAAGTAGTTTTGGAGAAGCTGTACAAAGTGGTTGTACAAGCTTGCACTCACACCAGCAATGGCGTACTCCACACATTCGCCATCATGTGCTACATCTTGAGTTTTTGATCTTAGCCATTTTGACCAGTGTGCGATGGTACCTCGGAGCTGCTTTGACTTGAATTTCCCTGATGACTATGGACTTTGAACTTTTTTTTCTTTTATTGGATATTTTCTTTATTTACATTTCAAATGTTATCTCCTTTCCCAGTTTCCTTTTCAGAAACCCCCTATCCCATCCAACTTCCCCCTGCTTCTATGAGGGTGTTTTCCCCTACACACATCTACTCCCTCTCGCCTCACTGCCCTGTCATTTCCCTACACTGGGGCATTGAGCCTTCACAGGACCAAGGGCCTCTCCTCCCACTGATGCCTGACAAGGCCATCCTCTACTACATATGGGTCACTCCATGTGTACTCTTTGGTTGGTGCTTTAGTCCCTGGTTGTCTGGTTGGTTTATATTGTTGTTCTTCCTATGGGGTTGAAAACCCCTTTGGCTCCTTCAGTCCTTTCCCTAACTCCTCCATTGGGGACCCTGTTCTCAGTCCAATGGTTGGTTTTGAGCATCTGTCTCTGTACTTGTCAGCCTCTCAGGTGACAGCTCTATCAAGCTCCTGTTAGCCTGCACTTCTTGGCATCTGCCGTAGTGTCTGGGTTTGGTGACTATATGGGATGCATCCCCAGGTGGGGTAGTGTCTGGATTGCCTTTCCTTCAGTCTTTGCTCCACATTTTGTCTCCATATTTCCTTCTGTGATTATTTTGTTCCCCCTTCTAAGGAGGATTGAAAACAACCAGAAGGTCTTCCTTCTTCTTGAGCTTCATGTGGTCTCTAAACTTTGCCTTGGGTATTGTGAGCATTTTAGTGCTTCACATCCATTTGAGATTTCTCCCTTAAGTTTGGGAATCCATTTTTAATTGGGTTATTTGTGTTGTTGGTATCTAACTTCTTGAGTTTTTTTATAAATTTTGGATATTAGCTTTCTGTCAGATGTAGGGTTGGTAAAGATCTTTTCCCCATGTGTAGGCTGTTGTTTGTCCTATTGACAGTGTTCTTTGCCTTATAGAGGCTTTGCTGTTTCATGAGGTGTCGTTTATCAATTATTGATCTTGAATCCTGAGCCATTGGTATTCTGTTCAGAAAAATGTCTTCTGTACTAATGCACTCAAGGGCATTTCCCATTTTCTCTTCTATGAGATTTATTGTATCAAGTTTAATGTTGAGGTTCTTGAACAACATGGTCTTGAGTTTTGTGTAGGGTGATAAATATGGATATATTTTTGTTCGCCACATGTAGACATCCAGTTAGAGCAGCATCATTTGTTGAAGATGCTTTCTTTTTTACACTGTATAGTTTTGGGTTCTTTATAAAAAAATCAAGTATCCATAGATATGTGGGTTTATTTCTGGGTCTTCAATTTTGTGGAGTACAGGCTTTTGAACTAAGACCTAACGACTTTTAATTTCATCAGTGTCTATTGTTGCTTCCCTTTTCATTTCTGATTTTGTTTATTTGCATACTATGACTCTGTCTTTTGGTTAATTTGGCTATGAGTTTGTCTATCGGATTCTTGGTATTCTTTTCTTTGTTTTTTAACTAATTGATTTCAGCCATGATTTTAATTATTAACATTTTCCTACTCCTCTTCTGTGTGCTTGCTTCTTTTTGTTCTAGAGATTTCAGGTGTACCTTTAAATTACTGGTATGGGAACTTTCTAATTTCTTTATGGAGGCCCTTATTGTTCTGAATTTTCTCTTAGCACTGCTTTGATAGTTTCCCATAAATTAGGGTATGTTGTCCCTTCATTTTCATTGAGTTCTAAAAAGTGTTTAATTTTGTTCCCTATTTTTTCATTGATGCAGAGGTCATTGAATAGAGAGTTGTTTAATTTTGATAAGTATGTAGGCTTTCCAGTGCTTCTGCTGTTGTTGAAGTCCATCTTTAATCTATGGTGGTCTGATAAGATGCAAGGCATTATTTCAATTTTCTTGTATCTGTTGAGTGTGCTTTGTGGTCGAGTATATGGTCAATTTTGGAGAAGATCCATGAAGTTCTGAGAAGAAGGCATATTCTTTTTTGTTTGTGAAATATTCTACAAATGTCTATTAGGTTTATTTGATTTCAAATGTCTGTTATTTCTCTGTTTAGTTTTTGTCTGGCTAACCTGTCAGTTGAACATGGGATGTTGAAGTCTCTCACTATTAATGTGTGGGGTTTGATGTGCGATTTAAGTTTTAGCAATGTTTCTTTTATAAATGCCCTTGTCTTTGGGGCATAAATTTTAGAGTTGAGATATCAACTTTGTAGATTTTTCTTTTGATGAGCATGAAGTGTCCTTTCCTGTCTCTTTTGATTAATTTTGGTTGAAAATCTATTTCATTAGACATTAGAATGGGTACTCCAACTTGCTTCTAGAGTCCATTTGCTTGGAAAACTCTTTTTTTTCCAGACTTTTACTCTGAGGCAATGTCTATGTTTCTGGCTGATGTGTTGTCAGAAGCCATAATGGAACAAGCTAATAACTAGAAGGTGATTTCCCTAAAATGGCCTGTTTCGGATTATTATATAATCTAAGACAGGTTTGCCCTTATTAAACCTGGAATTAATTTATTTTGCTGCTATTAATATGCTTTTCCTGTTATTATTAAACATACATAACAATCATTAAGTAATAACCCATCTCTTTGGAGTAGATCTCTGCAGATCTACAAAGATGTCTTGTGATATGCTACATAGACAAATAGATGAGTTCTTTAATCCTAATGATGATATGATGATCCTGTAAGAGTTGCTAAAATAATAACAGTGGTTATTAACCTTTTCTTTTTTTTACAGTGGGAATGCTATTAGGTCCTTTTCTGATAGTCACAACTGCAATGAGAACTCTGCCAGTCTCCAAGTGTCACCAGTTCATTGCTCTTAGATGGTAACCAGACTTTCTCTTTCTCAGAGCACATTCCAAGAGGTTGTAAAACAATTAACTAAAGGTCATAAAAAAGGAGCTAACAATTTATTATAGGTGCTAGGACAGAAGATAAAATATTGACTGGGTTTATCTATACAAAACTTCACTAATAACTTAGGTATGGTTTTAAACCTTCTGTGGACCTGTGAACCTGTGGAGATGAGACAGGTGATGGATGTTTAGCCGGTTAATTAATTCCCAATGGATATGCATGTAAACATCCTCTGTTGTAAACTTCTATTTCGATGTATAATTTGATTTTTTGTGTGAACCTGTGTTGAACTTCATAACATGTGATCATGTAATCTGAAAGATGTATAAGTACTGAGGACAAGGAGATGAGAGAGAGATAGAAGGAACTTTTCCCCTTAGGAAGAATTTTTTTTTTTTTTTTGCCTTTCCCCACTTAGAGTAGAAACTTTTTCCTTTTCCCCACTTAGAAGAATTTTTCCCCTTCTCACTGAGGATCTTTCCACTTTCTCCCTTAGATAGCTTTCATAGGAAAATTTTTACAACTTAGTAATAAAGCTGTAATCAAATTGCCAAGTGTCCCCCTTTTTTCCTGGTACCTCAGACCAGCAGGCTGAAAGTTAGAGCCTGCAGTTCCTGCAGAGATAGAACAAAGGCTATTTACTTAATCCTTTGCTATTTTAGGAAGAGTTGCTAAGTGCCAGAGGCTGCAGTTTCTGGCCTCAGAGGAATGCAGAAGGCAGGTCAGCTACAGTAGCATAGTAACTTAGACTTAGATATAAGTAAACTTTTTGTTATACAGTAACCTTAAATATCTCGTAAGACAAAGTCTTACCCTCTGCCAGCACTCTTCCACACCTGCTGCCTCTAGAAGAACCAACAAGAAAGAAGACCCTCACCAGGGCTGGTCCCCAGCAATGTGTGTTTCTTGTATACATCAAATGATGGATGTTATTTCCACATCCATTCTTGTTTTAGGGTTTTACTGCTATGAACAGACACCATGACCAAGGCAGTGTTTATAAAGGACAACATTTATTTGGGACTGGCTTACAAGTTTAGAGGTTCAGTCCATATCATCAAGATGGGAACATTGGCATCCTCTAGGCAGGTATGGTGCAGGAGGAGCTGAGAGTTCTACATCTTCATCTGAAGGATGCTAGCAGAATACTGACACCCAGGCAGCTAGGACAAGGGAATTGAAGTCCATATCCACAAGACCACACCTACTCCAACAAGGCCACACCTCCCAACAGTGCCACTCGCCGGGCCAAGCACATACAAACCATGACATATACAAGCCACATAGGCTTGTTCAAACATATGCATTTATGTGGGCCATATCTAGCCATAGCATAATTTAAAAAGTACATTTAGTCCAACTTCCAAAGCCCCTATAGTCTATAGTGGTACCAACAATGCCAAAAGTCCAAAGTTCAAAGTTCCACTCCCTGTTAGCAACATTCCTCAGGAGATATCCTATGGTTCTGGCATCTCGAAAATCTTGGAGTCTCTAAAGGCAACTTCAATGTTACAGCTTCTTGTTTTAATGTCTGTGATCTACACATGATCTTTTGGGCTCCTCCAATGGACTGGTGTCCCTTCTCCAGCTCTGCCCTCTGTAGCACTCTAAACTCAGGTTGATCCACTCCACTGTTGCTGCTGTTCTTGGTGATCATCCCATGGTACTGGCGTCTCCAATATGCTGGAGTCTTCCGTTGCAACTAGGTTTCACCTATAGCCTCTCATAGGCTCTCTTCATGGTGCCAAATCTCAAATCCTTTGCATGACCCCTTCAGGCCTGGGTCTTCAACTACAACTAAGGCTGCATCTTCACCAATAGTTTTCCATGGCCTCTCACAGTGCAAAGCCTCAACTGTTTTTAGTAACTCCTTCATGCCTTTAAAAATAGTACCACCTGGATGACTCTTACACATTACCAAGTACAGCTGCAGCATGAGGTACGACCTCAGCTATCTCTGGAACACAGCTTCTTTGTGCTTTCAGAAAGCACTTCCCAGAAGATTTCACCTCATTGATGTTGGTCTCCTTTTAATTATAGTTATTTTTTTTAGCTCCAGCCAGCCAACATCAATTGTCCCAGTAGTCCCAGTAGTCTATTTTTCACTCTACAGCTAGAGCTTCTTGACCAAAGCTGCCATGTTGGGCTGCTTGCTGGAGCTGGAAATTTGACCCCCTTATTCTATTCCCAGCTTTCTGTTTCTGACTAAGCTTGGCTTTCCCGGAACTTGCTCTATAGATTGACCTTGAATTTAGAGATCTGCATGACTCTGTGTTCTGTAATGCTGGGATTAAAGGCATGTACCACCATGCCTGGATTGAAGCTTTTCTACACCCAAAGCCTGCTTTGTCCCAGGAGAATGAATGGAAATATGCAGCTGCTGGGGGTGGGGATGCAGGGGTCGAGTAGCTCTAGAAAGTCACAGAGACCTGGTATGTGAGAAGCTCCCAAGACTCAATGGGGATGACCTTAGCTGAAATGTTCAACAATGGGGAGATGGAGCCTAAGAGACCTCCTCCAATCCCCTCCCCCCAATGGAGGGGTGGAGTCACCAACCAAAGAGCATACATGGGCTAGTCTGTGGCACCCCCATATGTAGCAGACTGCCTTGTCTGGCCTCAGTGGGAAAGGATGTGCCTAATCTTGTAGAGACTTGATGCCCTGGGGAAAGAGAATGCTGAGAGGATGTTTTGGGATGGGGGTGGGTGGGGGATCGCCTTCTCTGGGCAAAGGGGATGGGGATGGGGTGAAGAACTCTGGGAGTGGGGAGGGAGAGGTGAGGGGCAACATTTGAAGTGTAAGTAAATAAAATGTTTAAAAGAAAGAAGGTGCTGTGATGGTTTGCATATGCTTGGCCCAGGGAGTGGCACTATTAGAAGGTGTGCCCTTGTTGGAGGAAGTGTGTCACTGTGGGGGTAGGCTTGGAGACTCTCCTCCTAGCTGCCTGAGGATGCTCAATCTGTCCCTGGCTTCCTTCTGGTGAAATTGTAGAACTCAGCTCCTCCTGAACCATGCCTGCCTGGATGTTGCCATGCTCCTGTCTTGATGATAATGGACTGAACCTCAAAATTTGTAAGCCAGCACCAATTAAATGTTGTCCTTTATAAAACTTGCATTGATCATGGTGTCTGTTCACAACAATAAAACCCTAACTGAGACAGATGCATTCCCCCTTTCTTCTTCAGAAAAGAGCAGGCTTCCAAGAGATGACAGCTTAATAGGGCAAAACAAAATATGAAATTTGTTGATTGAATTTATACTCAATTTTGTTCTTTCTTTTTTCTTGAGTTTATATATGTTCTGGACAATAAGCTATTGTTAAAAAATAATGCCTACACAGGATTTTTTTCACTTCTGTAGGATGTTTCATTCTATTGATTATTTTTGTTCCCGTGTAAACTTTTTTTTTTTATTTTATTAACTTGAGTATTTCTTATTTACATTTCGAATGTTATTCCCTTTCCTGATTTCCGGGCAAACATCCCCCTAACCCCTCCCCTCCCCTTCTATATGGGTGTTCCCCTCCCTATCCTCCCCCCCATTACCACCCTTCCCCCAACAATTACGTTCACTGGGGGTTCAGTCTTGGCAGGACCAAGGGCTTCCCCTTCCACTGTGCTCTTACTGGGCCATTCATTGCTACCTATGAGGTTGGAGCCCAGGGTCAGTCCATGTATAGTCTTTGGGTAGTGGCTTAGTCCCTGGAAGCTCTGGTTGGTTGGCATTGTTGTTCGTATGGCAACAACTCCTTCAAGCTCTTTCAGTCCTTTCTCTGATTCCTTCAACGGGGGTCCCGTTCTCAGTTCAGTGGTTTGCTGCTGGCATTCGCCTATGTATTTGCTGTATTCTTGCTGTGTCTCTCAGGAGAGATCTACATCTGGTTCCTGTTGACCTGCACTTGTTTGCTTCATCCATCTTGTCTAATTGGGTGGCTGTATATGTATGGGCCACATGTGGGACAGGTCCTGAATGGGTGTTCCTTCTGCCTCTGTTTTAATCTTTGCCTCTCTATTCCCTCCCAAGGGTATTCTTGTTCCCCTTTTAAAGAAGGAGTGAAGCATTCGCATTTTGATCATCCTTCTTGAGTTTCATGTGTTCTAGGCATCTAGGGTAATTCAAGCATTTGGGCTAATAGCCACTTCTCAAAGAGTGCATACCATGTGTGTTCTTCTGTGATTGGGTTACCTCACTCAGGATGATATTTTCCAGTTCCATCCACTTGCCTATGAATTTCATAAAGTCATTGTTTTTGATAGCAGAGTAATATTCCATTGTGTAGATGTACCACATTTTCAGTATCCATTCCTCTGTTGAAGGGCATCTGGATTCTTTCCAGCTTCTGGCTATTATAAATAAGGCTGCTATGAACATAGTGGAGCACGTGTCTTTTTTATATGTTGGGGCATCTTTTGGGTATATGCCTAAGAGAGGTATAGCTGGGTCCTCAGGTAGTTCAATGTCCAATTTTCTGAGGAACCTCCAGACTGATTTCCAGAATGGTTGTACCAGTCTGCAATCCCACCAACAATGGAGGAGTGTTCCTCTTTCTCCACATCCTCGCCAGCATTTGCTGTCACCTAAGTTTTTGATCTTAGCCATTCTCACTGGTGTGAGGGGAAATCTCAGGGTTGTTTTGATTTGCATTTCCCTTATGACTAAAGACGTTGAACATTTCTTTAGGTGTTTCTCAGCCATTCGACATTCCTCAGCTGTGAATTCTTTGTTTAGCTCTGAACTCCATTTTTTAATAGGGTTATTTGACTCCCTGCGGTCTAACTTCTTGAGTTCTTTGTATATTTTGGATATAAGCCCTCTATCTGTTGTAGGATTGGTAAAGATCTTTTCCCAATCTGTTGGTTGCTGCCATGTAAACTTTTTAAACTCAGTGTATTCCGTCTGCGAATTCTTGATATTTTTCTCGAGCTATCAGAGTCCTTTCTAGAAAGCTAATTCTCATGACTACACATTGAACTATTTTTCATATTTTTTCCTACAGTCCTTTCAAAATTTCCTATCTCTAATCTACCTTGAGTTTTTGGTAGATAATGAGAAGTGGGAATGTAATTCCATTTGTCTGTATGCATATGTTCAATTCATTCTGCATCGTTTGTCCTTTAGCAGCATAATTTGGGGTTGTCTCATGGAGAATCAGATAACTAGAGCTGCTAACACTTTTGTGCCTCCAAGTCTATTCCAATAGTGTCTCTACTTTTTTGCAATTTCCATACTATTTTTGTTGTTCTGGCTCTGCAGTACAACTTTGAGTCAAGACATGTGTTATCTCCAGAGTTGCTCTTTTTACCCACAATTGCTTAGGTAACTCAAGTTTTTGTATTGCCATATGAATTTTGGGGTTAGATTTGCTATTGATTTGAAAAATATCATAATTTTGGTAGAAATTTTATTGATCACATAGATTACTTTTTATGATATGACCATTTAATTAATATCAATTCTGCCTATTCACAAAGATGGTAAGTTTTCTTCATACAATGTCTTCTTCAATTTTTTTCTTCACTATTTTCTAATTTTTATTAGTGAGGTCTCTCACCTCTTTGGCATTTTTGAGGGAGAATATTGTGAGTGAAATTATTGCTTTCTGTTTTCTTTCTCATCAGATTTGTTGGTGTGTAGAAAAGATAGTAATCATATTTGTTCCTTGATACTGTGCCTTCACTGTTTCTTAGATGTAAAAGCTTTCTAGTAGACTCTTCAACCTATAGGATTATGAGTCTTTGTGGGTGTTTGTGTTTATGATCGGCAAGGAAATTCACCTGTGCTTTTCTTCATTTCTTCTGCTCTTATCCATCTTGTTTTGGTATCAGATGTCATAGAATGAACTTAGAAATGTTCCATTTTGAAACCGTGTGTGCCAAGCTTTATTGGATTGTCCTTGTTGCTATCGTGTAGTGGCATTTTCATCTCTGCTGATTAATGCTGACTCAATATCTGCTTTATCACATAGCTCACTAGATAGAGAGGTTGGGACATGGTGTTGTAAGAGTCCTAACTACCAGAAGACCCCCTAGTGAGACATGAGAATAGGTTTATTTCCCTGCGTGTTGGGGTTGACCATCAATCAGCTCCTCATGGCGAGTAACTAGAAGGCAATTCCAAATGGCTATAACAAACAGTTTTTATACTTTTTAGGGGTACAGGTTACATCATCAAAGTTACCATTTAAACTTATTGTTTAAGCATATTGACCTTTGAATCTATTGGCTAGCAAACATGGGCAGATTGTGACATGCCTTTGATCTCTATCTGGAAACAGAGGTTCAGGTGACTATCAGTTAGTACATTCTGAAGTTTTTCGAGAATGTTCCTGCTCCTCCAGAGAGCTGTGGGTAGAGAATGGAATCTGGGCTAGCCTTGACCTGAGGCAGGTGAGCGTAAGGCTGGAAAAAGACCCTAGGATCCTTCAGTGTGTGAGGAGTCTGTAGGTTGAATGCAGACAAAGCAGGTCATAGCTAGACTCTGGAGGTTGGCGATCACAAAAGCAGAGGAGGAAAGACTAGTGCAAATCAAATTCTGATTAAAAACATACTGAGTTTTTTATTTTTTAATTTTCAGTGACACCTGAATACATAAATATCACTGAACTTTGTTTTTGTTTGTTCTTCTACTGTGACCCCTTCCGTGGGTAGTCCCTTCCAGCTTTCATACTCCATACTCCATTGCATTCTCTCATTCTTCCTTCCATTTCCCTTTAGATTGCTTCCTTCTCTCTTGTACTATTCTTCTAAATATTACACACGCGTGCGCACGTGCATGGACATGCACACACACACAGTCACACACACACACACACACACACACACACACACACACCCCTGCATATTTTAAAATGTGATATTTGTCTTTGTGAATCTGACTTATCTTACTTAACAATATGATCTCCAACTCCATCAGATTTCCTGAAAACATCATAATTTCATTCTTTACAACTGAATAAGATTCCACTGTATATATCTACCACAGTTTTAAACCCAGCTCTCTGTTGATGGAGACTTAAGCTAATTTTATAACTTGGCTATAATGCATAGTCTGTAGTGAACATGCATGTAATTATTGTCTTTGCTTGGAAGCTTTTTCCATACAATCTCACTTGTGAATTCTTCTTGATTTTATCTCTGCGCTCTCGACATCCTAGTCACAATATAGTCATTTCTATTTCTGTACTATAAAGTGTTTCCTTATCTTTTCTTCTGTTTCAGAGTCTTAGGTCATATACTAAGGTATTTGATTAATTCAGAGTTTTGTTTTGTTTTGTTTTTTTTACAAGTTTTTATACTATTCTTAAAAAAATAGAATACAATTTTGTTTTCTTAAGTGAAAATCTAGATTTTCCAGCATTATTTTGTTGAAGAGACTTTATTTCCTGATTTCTTTGGAAAAAAATCAAGTCACTGTAGGTCAGAGGCTCCAAATCTGGGTCCTATTTTGTACCATCCACTTGCCTATATTTATGCCAATGTCATGCTATTTTTGTTACTGTACCTCTGTGGTAAATTTCTTGGATTCAATTTTAGTTTTCTTCTTTTAATTAAAATAGAATATCTTTTTAGACTTCTAAATCTTCTTTGTTGTACTTAATATATTTCCCCGTTTTCATATTCTAGCACCAGCATTTTACTCATCTGATCGGAACATTTACATATTTCAAAGATATTAACCTTTTATTATTTAATGTTACTATGATAGATTTTTCTGGAGGAGAGAAATTTAAGTTCAACTAAAGGTATAAAGGTAACTTACTGTTGGAGTAAAGTTAGTGGAAAGCTTTAGGTTTTGTCTGAAGGTTATGCTACTGTTACTAGAAAAGGAAAATACTAGAAAAGATAATACACTTAATTGCTTTTATTGAAAACAACCAAAAGAGGCTTTCTTATCTTTCTAATCTTATCTCTCTTCTTTCTTATCTCTCTTCTCTTAGATCATTTACTTTGGAGAACTTGCAATCTCCCTCAGAGTTATGTGTGTGTCTTTGAGATATAACCATCAAAGAGCATAGTGCTCTCACCTCTCATCTTCTGTATTTGCAGGATCTAAACGTGTCATGTTTACAATCATTTAGTGAATTCTTTGTAATTATCATACAAATAATATAATTATCATACATTATGGCTTAATGCTCACTCAGAAACAAAATTATTTTATTTCTCTTCTGCCTCTGGGGAAAGATTTTCTGTGTCAGTACAAGATTTGCTTTCAGATACATTTTTATTTTCCCAACAAATCAAGCTTCTAAAAGTTGACAGTTCTATACTAATATCTAGCAGTCCCTTATACTCCTACATATTCTAGGAAATAAAAAAAAAGAACAAAGTCCCAAGTGAAATCAGTTAGCTTCTTTTCATTTTTCTTCCTGTTTGTTTTATTTTGGAGACGAGCTCGCATTTCAGACCTTAGACTGGCCTCAAACTGACAGCCTTCCTGTGTTAGCCTCTGGAGTTCTGGGATTACAGATCCATACCGTCAGGACTGGTTAGTTTTCCTTTAATAAATAAGGAAAAATGAGATTCTTCTTAAAAACAAGAATGCAAGTTTTATATTTTCAGTAATTTCTTCATTGCATGTTTCATATCTCTGTTCCTCAGACTGTATATCACAGGATTAAGGAGTGGTGTAACCACAGAGTAAAACAGAGTCACAAGCTTCTGCACTCCAGCTGCATGTTCAGATGTTGGGCTCACGTACATGACCATCACTGATCCATAGAAAAGAGAAACCACAGTCAAGTGTGACCCACAAGTGGAGAAAGCTTTTCTTCGTCCAGCTGCTGAAGGGACCCTCAGCACAGCTCTCATTACTAGAGCATAAGACCCCATGATAAAGAAAAATGGAACAAATAAAAGCAGAGAACTTAAAGTAGAACTAGTCAGTTCAAGTAAAGAATTTCTCACACAAGTGAGGGCCAACAGGGGGCCTGGGTCACACAGGAAGTGGTCTATAATTCTGGACCCACAGAAGGACATCTGGGAGATGATGATGATGGGAACAGGGAACCAGAGGAAACCAAGCACCCAGCAACTGATCACAAGGATGTTGCAGAGGCGCCCGGTCATGAGGGCAGGGTAATGTAGAGGCCTGCAGATGGCAAGGTAGCGATCAAATGCCATGACTGCCAGGAAAAAGCATTCCGTAGAACCCAAGGAGAAGAAGAAATAGAACTGCAGGAAGCATCCAGAGAAAGAGATGACTTTGGTGTCAGACAGGAAGTTGGCCAACATGTTGGGGACTGTGGAGGTGACATACCAGATCTCTAGGAAGGAGAAGTTGGCCAGCAGGAGGTACATGGGGGTGTGGAGTCTCTGATCACAGCACACAGAACAGATGATGGAAGCGTTGCCCACGAGGGTGAGGAAATAGATAATGGAGAAGAGGACAAAGAGGAGGATTTGCCCTTCCCTGGGGCAGGGGAAGCCCAAGAGGATGAAGCCAGTGATGGTGCTGGAGTTGCTAGGACTGCTGAGGGCTTTCATCTGTCTGTGACCTGTGAAAGTATCAGAAATTATCAAATGTCAGTTCAAAGAGAAATTTAACCATGAAATATTTTAAGTCACTTTCGAGGAATGCAAACATTTATTCATCAAATGTCACTATTTTGTTTAATATTAAATTCTTATGCTGGGCATGGTTTTGATTTGTAGAACACCCAATATAAGATGATACCAACACAAAGACACAGAAATTTTCTTTTTGTGCAATGTGGTGAGTGACACTGTGTTTAATATGTAAGTATAAAGTTTAATAAACAATCAAACACCATACTTAGTATCTAGACTGTCCCAACCTGTTGTCACATCACTCATTTTTTTTTATTTATGACAGTTGCTTCCTCTTTCCTTATAACTTCATGTCACTTTAACCTAGTATATACTTCTAAACAATCTTTCTTGGTTTTTCCCCTTTTTGTATTTGCCACAAATGAAATCGTCCTGTTGGTCTTTTGGGTGATATATCTTTTGTTCCGTAGCAACATTATGATATTTTATGGCTCTATGTATGTCTTACAGAAATAAAGCACTTTTTCATTCTTTTATCATTCTATTGTGGATGAATATTTTGGTTTATCTCCAGGATCAATGATTCTTCTAGCATTCATTTATACAGTATCATCTTCTAACTGATATTTTATCACTTCCATTGGCATATTTATAGTCTGTCAATATCTTCACCTTTTAGGGCAAAGGGCTTTACCTCATGCTGAGCAATGATAGAAGTTGTATTTTAACAACTTTCCTTTCTGTCTTTCTCAGATTGGAGGGTGCTCTCTTACTTTCTTTAGAGTGGCCTGCCACATTTAACATGCTTTTCTTTCAACAAAAATATCATTAAAAGATCATGAGAATTGCCAATGAACTGTTCTAGGAGACCACTTTAGTATAGATTAAAACTTGACAGCCACTCTGCGAAGTTCACTATAGGAGATGAACCTGTGATCAGTATTATGACTTGAACTAAAGGTTTCTTTTTCTTAAATTTTCTTAATACAATTTTTCTTTTATTAAAAATAGATTCTTTTCTCATAGAATATGCCCTGATTATAGTTTTTTCTCCCTCTGCTTCTCCCAGCTGCTTCCTACTTCCCCTCCCTTCCAGGTCTACTATCTTCTTGTCTCTCATTAGAAAAGAATAGGCTCCTAGTAGTAACAACCAAGCATGACAAGACTAAAATATGAAAGTTGAGACCAAAACTATCAGATCAAAGTTAAACATGGCAACCCGACAGGAACAAAAGAGTCCCAAGAGCAGGCAAAGAGTCAGAGTCCTATTCACTGTCAAAGATAGGAGTCCCACAAAAATACTAACCTAGTAACTATAGTGTGTATTCAGAGGACCTGGTGCAGACCCATTAGGCCCTGTGCTAGCTGCTTCTGTCTCTTTGGTCTCTTATGTGTCTTGACTATTGTAATTACTTTAGCAGATGTTTCTTAATTCCACTTTTTGCTTTACCATGTCTCTCCTCAAAAGAAAATAGTGTAAGTGTATATTTATAGATTTCTAATGAAATTTTTCATGGGTTTATCCATTTCCTTGAAAGTTGTTTTTAAGTTATTGGGAATCATCCACACTTTGCTTATAGAAAATTTCCAACAAGCATACAGAAAATGAATCTATGAGAGAGAGAGAGAGAGAGAGAGAGAGAGAGAGAGAGAGAGAGAGAGAGAGAATGTAGCTCACAGGTGACTGAGTGAAGCAGTGGGACAGAGAGTTTAGGAGAAATATTATTTTCTGATATATTGATTCATGTTTTCTGATAATGCAACACATCAGTTTTGGTAGGAAGACATTTAGATTAAATAAATAATTTAGATTCATAATTTTATTTTACTTCTGTTAAAGCATTTTTCATGAGCATCAAGAGTAGATGTAGCTGAGGCATGGAATCAACAATTATATTTTCTGAAGTAGATATTTGACTGTTATGTTATAAATAGAATCATCAAAGTTCTGACTCCCAATCCAGTTATGTGAAAGGTGGATTCTGTAATTGCTAGTACAATATTAAATTAAGTTCCCTTGGAAAGAAACTTGAAAAAGGTCCTTCTCCCTCTTTTTCTCTTCCTTTTTTTCCTCCTTCTTCTTCTTTCTGTCCCAAAGAGTGCTAAGGAATATCTCCAAGTAGAATGACTATGGAGAGTTATATTTCCACAAAATTGCTTTGTTTTTCTTAATTAAATCACCCCAACTATCTATATTTAATAATGCTACAGTTAGATATTCAACCTGTTTTTCCCCTTCTTTTTCTTATTGATTATTTTATTTATTTACGTTTCGAATGTTGTTCCCCCCTTCCCAGTCTCCCCTCTGCAATCCCTCCACCCCATCCCTCCTCCTCTTTTCCTCTATGAGGGAGCTCTTGTCACCCACCCACCCACTCCTGCGTTACCAGTCTAGCATCCTCTTATGTTCAGTCTTTAAAAAACTTTGTAAATAGGACAGGCCTATTTTTGTGAAAAATACTGTCTTTTCTGTTTGCTATTTAATATCAATCAATCTTAAGTTTTCTTTTTAATTATTCAAGGAGTCCAACAACAATCTGTAAGAAAAATTCAAAACGGCAAGTCATCAGATGAAAGGCAGACTATCAGAAGAGAAGCAATTCAATGCAATTTTTTAAAAAATGGGATGAGTAGACCCTTTAATAATTTGAAATTCATAAATTATGCATTCGAGATTCTCTCGGTTTGAGTCTTTGTTTGAAGGAAGGACTATCTCTGGGTCTTCTCCCACATGCATTCCTGCTGGCCCTGCCTTATCCAGATTGCTGTATGCTACTTTACTTAGTCCAATCTTCTCTTCCCATCTACAGGACTTCAGAAACACTGGTTTTCCTGTGCTCCAAACCTACTGTGTGCATTTGCTCAGTACCTTATCTGCAGGGGCTCCTCAGCGCTCTGTCTGCAGTGAGGTTTTAGGTTTTAGGCTGTTAATTATTGTGTTTACGAATGATTGATCTTACGTGCTCTCATTTGTTAAAGATCTGATTAATAGTGTTTCTTGTCACTATTTTTTTTCTCCAAAACTCTCATAAAAAGGAGCAAATCTTCTAACCAAATAATAATCCTTTATTTGTTTAAAAATAAAAAATGATTATTTGAACGATAAAAAAGATTGTCTATGACCTTTATCTAAATTTTAGATATTTTTCTGACTTCAGTGACAGTAGGCTCATGAAGCTAAGAAAATTTCCCAATATTTTATTAGTTTATACCCTAATTTATGACTTTAATTAATCTAGTGCTTCTATTGTCTTAAGAATAGACTCTTCCTTATATCATAAAGGTACATTTCCTAAGTATCTTTTCCACTCAGATTTTAAGATCCTATAACTAGAGACTGAGATAATGCTTCAACTAGAAAGATTTATTTCATTTGGAGGTAAATTTTAAAAGTTATAAAAATTCTGATGTACATTGAGTTATACTTTTCTTATGCATGATGAAAAATAATAATAAAACTGTATCTATTTCTGAAGAAATCTTCTAACCATAATCTGCCTCTTGTTCTCCTGATGTTAAAGAATGGAGACCAGATTCAAGGGGAAACTTGCTCTAACGTATGAAGAGAACTTCCTGATTCTACATTTCATAAAGTTAAAACAAATCTTTTAAGCTTAAAAGTTTAACATCAATTCAGAGACAAATCATTCAATGCTTTGAAAGCCAAATGATTGGATATTTAGTCAACTTTTTTTGCAGCATATTTTAAAATGCTGTAGTTTGACGAATTTCTATGCTAACAATTTAAAGATATTTCAGTATTTTTGAATAGTTTAATTGTCAAAAACTCATTTTCATACTTATTTTAATATTACAAGTCTTTATGTTGACTCTCATAGTAAATCTATCCATGCCCCACTGTTTCTATTGTGAAAACAGAAACCGTGTACCCCCTCGCCCCCCCGGTGCCATCTCCTAAACTTACATTCTTACTTTCCACTCAAATTTCTTCAGAAGCATCATTACTTATGTGCTTGCCTTTCTATATTTCATTTTTTTAAAAATAGCTCAAGCATGTTAGACATTTGTGTAAAACCATTCTTTTACAGAATAAGACTGTTAGTTCTCACAGAGCTTCCTTACAAGTGGGATGTGAAAATAACTTTGGGTTAGCCAACTCTTACTTTGTGCAGAGTAACATACTCAGCAAGACTGCGCAGTTACTCACCTTGCATTGCTTAGCTTTTCTGTGTGAAAGATGTTTACTCAGGACAGTTCTGAGCTGGAGTAATCAAATGTGTGCTTCACTAATTACAACAGCAGCAGCAGCAGCAGCAGCAGCAGCAGCAGCAGCAGCAGCAACAACAACAACAGCAGACTTAGGGTTGAGGATAATTAGCTTGGTGGAGGAAGGATACTTTTAGCTTATGCAAGGCACTGGTCTGCATCCTTAGAAACTCTAGATACACGCACAGTCTCATATAGAGACACACAGAGATTTACACACAGATGCTCCCTTACTCTTTCCACAAGTTTAGCAGATTAAGCTCTCACCAATTGTAGACCCTGTGAGCATAGATATGACATCATGCTTAAGAACCCAGGGTATTTGGAATATTAGTAATCTCTTTGGGGGATTTGCTTGCTTGTTAATTAGTCAACATTTGGAAACTTGTAAAGTCTGTATGAATGAGGTAGGCTGTAGCACAATGTAAAGGAAAGGCATTGTCTCAGTATTTTAATTTTGCTTCACAGTCTTATTGCCAAAGTTTACTGTTTCCACAGACAATCCAGAGTTCTGTCACAGAATAAGTTTGTTATCATGCTCATCTGTGCAGATACAGCCAGGATACACCAAGTCTGTAATGCTGGTAGCTATTTGTAAAGATGTTTCAAAAGGATAATTGCCCATATTGAAACAGATAGTCCAAAGTTGTGTTTAGTAGCAAAAAACCTGAATTTAGAGCTAAGGATTTTCTTTACTATTCACAAGAAACTAATATTGTTGCTGTATTTAACTATTAACATAAGCATAATTATGCCAATTTAAAGGGCTAGGGAAGTATCTTGACCAGGCTCCTGACTAGAAGAAGTATAAGTTTTATGTCGGAAATTCAGAAAGCTGTGGAGGCTATTAGATTCTATAGGTATATTATTATTTTATTTTTCTAAGCCTATATTATATTATTACCTGTATTAGAAAAGGGAACCCAAGTATCTTAGAAGTTTGCCTTTTTATTCTTACTTTCTTAGAGTAAGACAGTTTTTTTCTTTTTTTTTTTTTTTTTTTGTTTGATAAAAACCAGAGAGGAGGAAGATGTGATGGCAATGATAAGAAGGACACTTAAGCTTCTCCATCGAGGATGTAGAAGTATAAGCAGAATCTGTCCGGAAATTAGTTGATCATTTTCCCAGGTCCTTGAGGATCCATTTACTGATTCTGGAACAGCAGTGTCAGGGGACAGCTCTGTGCTTGTTACTCACTTTCCTTTGGGTTCTGCTATCTCTCTCTCTCTCTCTCTCTCTCTCTCTCTCTCTCTCTCTCTCTCTCTCTGTGTGTGTCTGTGTCTGTGTCTGTGTAAGGTGATGTATTTTGTGTGTTTCAAGCATCCCACAGAAGTTTAATTAAAGATTAATAATCTGGTTGATTGATTAATTATTTGACAGCACTGTTTCTAACTCCTGTAAGTGTACTTACCATACAGCCAATTAAAAAATTCTTCCCTGTCTGAAAGGAAGGGATTGCAGTCATCTACCACTCATAGATAGGCCTCTGATGTGTCTGTTCTTGTCTGTCACTCGGCTAAGCTGTGTCTCTTTTGAAAGAATGTAGCATTTGCACTAATTATTTGAGAATTTGATAACTTTATCATATTCACCCCTATACCACTCTTTACACTAATTCCTCCCAGATCCATCTCTATGTACCTATCTTTTCATTTCACTAGTATTGTTACCTGCATGCATATATATTAATATATAAATACAACCTGCTGAGTTTAGTGTTACACCTAAGTATATGCTTTTAGGATGATCACATAGTTTTGGACAACTACTTGGGGCTCATCTTTGAGGGAGCCTGATTCATTTAGGGATGATGCCTTGTAGATATTTTACTCATGCACATTGGTATGTAAAGTGCCATTTACATTCTGCAGGTCCTATTTGGGTTGACCACTTTGCTAAGATTTTATGGGTGTAGCTTTCCTGTCTAATATAGAAGATACAACCTAACAACAGATATACTAGTCTTCTAGCTTTTACAATCTTTCTTTTCCCTTTTCTGAGATGTCACCTGAGCCTTGGGTTATACCTTAAGGGATTTAAAATAAAGTTACAAAAACATGTAGCCTTTCTGCATACCAACAACACACATGATGAAGAAGAGATCCTGTCATACGCTCATTCACAAACATCTCAAAAAAAAGAAACCCACAACATCTAGGAATAAACCTATACATGGGGTAAAAGACCTTACAATGAAGACTTCAATTCTCTGAAGAGAGAGATTGGGACATACATATTTTTGTCATTTATAACAATATGGGTTGAATAGCAGATAATTATTTTAAGTGAAATGAACCAGGCACAAAGAAACATCAGTAGGATCCTATGTGGAATCTTAAAAAGGCAAATTCACAGAGATTCAAAGCAAAATAGTGGTTACCCAAGACTAGGAAGAGACCTTGAGAGGCAGAGATGGTAGCAATTGATCACTGGGTATTAAGTTACAGTAAGATAGGAGCAGAAAAATTCCTGTTGTATTTAACAATAGTCAATACAAATTTTGATACTATGCTGTACAATTTTAAAAGTTGTAAGTAAAAATTTTGAATTTTATCCCTCTAAAAGAAATCAGAAATGATGTCAGACTGGATCTGATGAAAGTGTTACCAGATAAACAGATGTATCATCACATGCTGTTGCCAGATGTTGTTCTAGTACGATATATAATTTTTATGTATTGGCTTCAATAAATTTAATTATAAAAAGTTTTAAATACTTTTTGGTATTTAAATGAGTGGCTAGTTCATAGAAACAAAACTGCATGAGGTAACTCTTGAGAACAAGCTTTATTAGTAGATGTACAGGTTCATGACTACATCCAACCAGGAATCCTAAAAATGAGACAGTGTAGAAGAGTTATAGAATCATACTGGAAGAAGCATCATGAAGTCATTAAGGTAGAGAGAAGCTTCAATTCTGAAGAAGAAGGGGAGTTTCTATCTTTTCTAGGTTTTGAAGGATCGAGCCTGGCTTAGCTTACATGACAGGAGTCAAAAGACATGAAGGGAGTGATAACAAGTTACCTTAGTCTTGGAAAGCAGATGGGAAGCTGGCCTTGCTTTCCTGTTTTACCTGTGAGTGCTAACGGTTGTTAGCTTTTGTTGAGATTTTGTCTTTCAGGGAGACTGCAGGTATGAGGCTTGCTTGCACCAAGAAAAACCAAGTAAAACCTTGTCCCAAGCCCTTTTCCCCCATATCCCCTTAAAGCACACTCAACAACTTTAAACTGCACCCCACCCCCTGGACTCCATTTTCCAGCCTGAAACTCTGCCTGCTTTTGGGGAGGCCTGCTGACACCAGAGACTATAGACCGTGCTGATTCTAGGGATCCAGAGGTAAGCAATCAAAACCCCAGAGATGACACCAGCCAGAAAAACCCAGGGGACACCCCTTACTAGATGTGAATGCCTACTAGTTACCAGAAACTCAGACCACTCAGGCCAAAAGACAGAAGAAACAGAAATCAAGGGAAAAAAATCTGAAAAACCCCATCCGCAAAAGATTATCTCAGAATTCAGCATCTAAACCCATATAACTACAAATCCTAGATGGCTAAAGGATAGTGTAAGGATATAACCAACAACAGACAGGGCGACAGGGCACCGCTGGAGTCAAGCTATCCTACTATAGCAAGCCCTAGATATCCTAGCACAGCTGAAGCATGAGAAGATGACCTGAAATTCAGCCTTATGAAGAAGATTGAGGTCTTTAAAGAGGAAATGAATAAATCCCTTAAAGAAAAACAGGAAAACACAGATAAACAGGTGAAGGAAATGAATGAATCTGTTTAAGACCTGCAAATGAAAATAGAAATAATAAAGAAAACACAAACAGGGAATCCTGGGGATGGAAAAAACTAGGTAAGAGAACAGGAACTACAGATATAAGCATCACCAACAGAATACAAAGGATGGGAGGAAGACTCTCAGGTGTAGAAGATGTGATAGAAGAAAATGTTAATCTAAAAAGTTCCTGACACAAATATCCAGACAATTTATAATTTAGGACACTCTGAAAAGACCAAACCTAAGAATATTAGTAAGATAAGAATGAAAAGATTCATGGAGGCAGGAGGTAGAGGGATGGGATAGGAGGTTTCCAGAGGGGAAACTGGGAAGGGGGATAATATCTGAAATGTAGATAAAGAAAATATCCAATAACAAATTTCAAAAAAGAATGAGAAGATTTTCAGATCAACAGTTCAGAAAATATTTTCAACAAAATTATGGGAGAAAATTTCCCTGTAGAGATTCCTCCAAACATACAAGAAGCTTACAGAATACCAAATTGGATCAGAAAAGAAAACCCTCCTGCCACATTATAATCAAAACCAAAAAAGGTAAAAAACAAAGAAGTAAAGTTAAAAGCTGACAGAGAAAAGGGCCAAATAACATATAGATTCAGGTGTGATGTAGTCTCTTAGAGACCACAGAAATCAGCCCAGACTACTATACACAGCAAAACTTTCAATCAGCATAGATGGAGAAAACAAAATATTCCATGACAAAACCAAATTTAAATAACATCTTTCCATTAACACACTATTCTACAGAGGATACTAGAAAAAACCCTCCCAATACAAGGAGGTTAGCTACACCAGAGAATAGACAGGAAATAAATACACACCAGCAAAAGCAAAAGAAAGGAAATATACTCATGCCCGTGCACGCGCATGCGCGCGCGCGTGCACACACACACACACACACACACACACACACACACACACCGTGACCATCAAAATAAAAGGAACTAAAAATCATTGCTCATTAATATTTCTCAAAATCAATATGCTCACTTCCCCAATAAAATGAAATGGGCTAACAATCAATTTGAAAACAGGAACTGCTATTCAGCTGGATATAAGAAACACACCACAGCATTAAAGGGAGACATTACCTCAGAGAAAAGGACAAAAAATAATTTTTCAACAAAATACACTCAAGAAGCAAGCTGTAGTAACCCTTATAATACCTAATAAAATAGACTTTCAACCAAAATTAATCAAAAGAGATGGAGAAGGACACTCCATACTCATAAAAGGAAAAATCTATGAAGACGACATTTAATTCTAAATATCTATGCCCCAAATGCAAGGGCACCCACATTTCTAAAGAAGCATTAATAAAGCTTAAATCAAATATCAAACCTCACACATTTATAGTGGGTGACTTCAACACTCCACTCTCACCAATGGACATCCAGACAGAAACTAAACAGAGAAATAATGAAACTATCAGAGGTTATGAGTCAAATAGACTTAATAGATATCTAGAAAAAATTCAACCAAACACACAAGAAAATATCTTCTCAGTACCTCATGGAACCTTCTCCAAAATTGGCCATATACTTGGTCACAAAGCAAATCTCATCAGACATGAAAAAAAATTAAAAAAACTGCTTGTATCTTATCAAACCACCATTTATTGAAGCTGTATTTCAACAACAGAAACAACAGAATTACTGCAAAACTCATGACAATTAAACAAGTCCACTCAATGTTCACTGGACCAAGGAACAAATAAAGAAAGAAATTAAAAAACTGTCTAGAATTCAATAATAATGAAGGCACAAAATAAAAAGACTTATGGGACACAATGAGAGTCATGATAATAGGAAGTGCATAGCACTAGGTGCATTTATAAAGAATTTGGTGAGATTGCATACTAGTGACATAAGAACACACCTAAATGTTAAAAAAAATAATTTGACTCAGGGTTAAAATCAATCAATTAGAAACAAAGAGAACAGTACAAACAATCAATGAAACAAAGAGACAATTCTTTGAGAAAATCAACAAGATAGACAATCCCTAGCTAAAAAGTACATGGAAAAGAGATAGGATTGAAATTAGCAAAATCAGAAATGAAAAGGTAGACATAAAAATAGACATTGAGAATATTCAAAGCATCATTAGATCTTAGTTCAAAAGCCAGTATGCCACAAAATTGGAAAATCAAAATGAAATGGATGGTTTTTTTTTTGATAAATAAGACACATGAAAGTTAAATTAAGATCAAGTAAACTAACATTCTGGTCTCCATCTGTGCGCAGAGCTAAGGCTGTCCCACAGCCCTCTGGACCCAAAACCTGCCTGAAGAGAGCTTGTTTTCTAGGAGCTCTCTCATTCCTAAGCCCACAGGTGGAACCCCACTTTCTTTCCATTGAGTGTACAAAGAAGGTCCCACCAGGAACACATGAGATGCAGGTTGGCCTAGGATAGGACATTTCCAGCCTTCATTTTCACCCAGAGCTAAGGCTGTCCCACAGTCCCCCATACCCAAAACCTTCTCAGAGAGAGAGCTGGTCTCCCAGGAGGGCTCTCACTCCTAAGAAAACAGTTTCACTGGCCCACAGGAGGGGCAAGCTTCAGTCAGTGACAGCAAGACCAACCTACATCAGAGATAACCAGATGGCAAGGGGCAAGGGCAAGAACATAAGCAACAGAAATGAAGGATAGTTGGCATCATCAGAACCCAGTTCTCCCACTACAGCTATTCCTGAATACTCAATCACACCGGAAAAGCAAGATTCAGATTTAAAATCACATCTCCTGATGATGATAGAGGACATTAGGAAGGACATAAATAACTCCCTTAAAGAAATACAGGACAACAAAGGTAAAGAGGGAGAAGCCATTAAAGATGAAACACAAAAACCCCTTAAAGAATTACAGGAAAACACAACCAAACAGGTGAAGGAATTGAACAAAATCATCCAGGATCTAAAAATGGAAATAGAAACTGAAGAAATCACAAAGAGGGACAACCCTGGAGATAGAAAACCTAGGAAAGAGATCAGGAATCATAGAGTCAAGCATCACCAACACAGTACAAGAGATTGAAGAGAGAATCTTAGGTGCAGAAGATACCATAGAAAACATTGACACAATAATCAAAGAAAATGCTAAGAACAAAAAGCTTCTAACCCAAAACATCTAGGAAATCCAGGACACAGTGAGAAGACCAAACCTAAGGATAATAAGTATGGAAGAAACCAAAGATTCCCAACTTAAAGGGCCAGTAAATATCTTCAACAAAATTATAGAAGAAAACTTCCCTAACCAAAAGAAAGAGATGTCCGTGAACATACAATAAGCCTACAGAACTCTAAATAGATTGAGCCGAAAAGAAATTCCTCCTGTCCCAGAATACTCAAAACACCAAATGCACAAAACAAAGAAAAAATATTAAAACCAGTAAAGGAAAAAGGTCAAGTAACATATAAAGGCAGACTTATCAGAATTACACCAGACTTCTCAATGGAAACTATGAAAGCTCAAAGATCCTGGGCTGACATACAGACCTTAAGAAAACACAAATGCCAACCCAGGATATTCTTTTCTTTTTCTTTTTTTAATTAACTTGAGTATTTCTTATTTACATTTCAAATGTTATTCCCTTTCCGGGTTTCCGGGCCAACATCCCCCTAACCTCTCCCCCTCCCCTTCTATATGTTGTTCCCCTCCCCATCCTCCCCCCATTACCGCCCTCCCCCCAACAATCACGTTCACTGGGGGTTCAGTCTTAGCAGGACCAAGGGCTTCCCCTTCCACTGGTGGTTTTACTAGGCCATTCGTTGCTACCTATGAGGTTAGAGTCCAGGGTCAGTCCATGTATAGTCTTTGGGTAGTCAGCCCAGGGTATTCTATTCAGCAAAATTCTCAATTACTGTAAATGGATAAATCAAGATATTCCATGACAAAACAAATTTAGACAATATCTTTCCACAAATCCAGTCCTACAAAGGATAATAAACTCCAACACAAGGAGGGAAACTACACCTTAGAAAAAGCAAAAAGTAATCTTCCTGCAACAAGCCATAAAGAAGAGAGTCACACAAACATAATTTTACCTCTAACAACAAAATTAACAGGACACAACAATCACTATTCCTTAGTATCTCTTAACATCAATTGACTCAATTCCCCAATAAAAAGACATAGACTAGCTAACTGGATACATACACAGGACCCAGCATTTTGCTGTGTACAGGAAATATACCTCAGGGACAAAGACAGACACTACCTTAGAGTAAAAGGCTGGAAAACAATTTTCCAAGCAAATGGTTCTAAGAAACAAGCTGGAATAGCCATTCTAATATCAAATAAAATTGACTTTCCACCAAAAGTTATTAAAAAAAAGTTGAGGAAGGACATACAGAGGTGGATGCTAGCAGCCAACCATTGTACTGAGATCAGGGTCCCCATTGGAGGAATTAGAGAAAGAATTGAAGGTGGTGAAGGGGTTTGCAACCCCATAAGAAGAGCAATACCATCCAACCAGAGCTCCCAGGGATTAAATCACCATCCAAAGAATAATTCATGGACAGACCCATGGCCCCAGGTGCATAGGTAGCAGAGGATGACCTTGTTGGGCTCCAATGGGAGGAAGCCCTTGGTTCTGCCAATGATCGACCCTCCCCATTGCAGGGGAATGTCAGGTCAGGGAGGCAAAAATGGTGGGTGGATGGGTGGGAGAATACCCTCATGGAAGAAGGGGTTGGCGGATGGGCTAAGGGATTTAGAGACATGAAACTGGGAAAGGGGATAACGTTTAAGATGCAAATAAAAAAATCCAATAAAAAAAGGAAGGGACGTATAGATCTTTACTGCTCCCCAGGGATCAAAGGCTGGCAGGAACAGAGAAAAGAAGACTGAGTAAGTGTGGACGAAGTTGGAAAGTGGTAGAAGGATTGAAAAGCCATGGAGGAGCTGACTATGCTCTGCACTTATAGAATGGTGCTCTGAGGAGTTGTCAACGGGCGTTCTGCAGCTCCAGCCTGCAGAGAAGAGGCCCTTAAACCGGAACTAGAGTCCCAAACAGAGCTGAATATCACCTCTTTTCACATTAGTACTTTTCCTTTCAGATCCTGTTCAAGCTCAAATTGTATTATGGTCTTGTGAGCTCCCTCTGCTGTCACCTTTAGGGACATGAGGCTAATGATCTACTGAAGACTTCCAGTTCATGAGAAAGGATGATATGAGTTCAGATTCAATCTGTCCATCACCAACTGCCATTCCTTCCAAGGTCATGCAGCTTTGTAGCCTCTCTCCATTATTCAGATACCGAGTCAGAGGGAAACTGTTAAATGAGCCCTTTAGAAGGAAGGAAAGTCACTTTGTCTTCTCATTTGATGAAATCACTGCTCTAAGGTGAGCAAGCAGTTAAATGCATACGTAGGTATATGGATGCACACAGTTCTGTAGATGCCTAATCAGCTGTAATAATGTAAAGGATGCCTTGTGATCAACTGTACTAAGGCCAAAAATTACATATCACAGGATGTGGTTTCTCCATAAAGCCACTTGGCAAAACTTGCTTGATTAATGTCACACCAGGGAGGCATGACAGAGGTGAGGAGAAGAAAACGGGGTTTAAGTGAAGTAGAATATCTAGATAAGCAATCAGTTATGGAAAAAGCTTAAGGAGTCTATATTACCTTTACCTACTGTTTTAGCAAGATCAAAATTAGTTTCATTCCAAATATCTAATATATTTGTTTTCAGAATATGAGGCTATAGTTCTTTACCTCAAATATAGATGAGGTATTTTTGTAATTAATAAAGAAATTTATCATCTTCATGTTTTCAGGAGCATAGAGTACTAATTTTCTGTAATCAATTCTGATAGTTTATTAGTGTCAGTTGTTTATTTAATTACCGATACAGAACATTGGGGATTTATGAACACAATGAAATTTTTGTATAATGGGCAAACATTATAAATAGATTTAGGAATTTATCAAGCAAAATAAGTTTTGTGATTATTATGCAATTTAGAAAGGTAAGTTTTATCATAATTATGGCCATTTAGTAGGAATGCCTCTGATAATATTAGAATTTTCCTACAGTTAAGATAGCACTTACCTAGCAGGTGGAAGTTATATCTAGTGGCAAATAATATGAATATCCTTGCACGCGCATGTGTGTGTGTGTGTGTGTGTGTGTGTGTGTGTGTGAGTGCTTTCCTTTGTTTACAAAACAGTGTTTTCCTTGTCTGTCTGACACAGTGCTTTTCTTTTCTTGTTTTTTTTATTGGATTTTTAAAAATTACACTTTAAATGTTATCCCCTTTCCTGATATCCCCTCCAGAAACCTGCCAGCCCATCCTCCCTGACCCTGCTTCTGTGAGGGTGCTTCTTCACCCACCTAGCCATACCCTCCCACCTCCCTGCCTGAACATTCCCATATACTGGGTCAATGAGTTTTGGCAGGACCAAGGGCCTCTCCTCCCATTGATGTCCAACAAGTTCCTCCCCTGCTACATATGCGAATGGAGGCATAGGTCAAACTCTGTGTATTCTTGGGATGGTGGTTTAGTCCCTGGGAGTTCTGGTTGGTTGATATTGTTGTTTTTCTTATGAGGTTACAAACCCCTTCAGCTCCTTCAGTCCTTCCTCTAGCTCTTCCATTGGCGACCCTGTTCTCAGTTTAATGGTTGCCTGCGAGAATGCATCTCTGTGTTTGTCAGGCTGTGGAAGAACCTCTCAGGAGATAGCTATATCAGGCTCCTGTCAGCATGCACTTCTTGGCATTAGCAATATTGTCTGGGTTTGATGTCTGTATTCGGGATGGATGCCCAAGGCAGGGCAGTCTCCGGATGGACTTTCCTTTAGTCTTTGCTCCACAATTTGTCTCCATGTTTCCTTCTGTGCGTATTTTTGTTCTCCCTTCTAAAAAGGTCTGAAATATCAAGAAAATGGAAAGATCTCCCATGCTCATGGATTGGCAGGATCAATAGAGTAAAAATGGCCATCTTGCTGAAAGCAATCTACAGATTCAATGCAAGCCCCAGCAAAATTCCAATTCAATTCTTCACAGAGTTAGAAAGAGCATTTTGCAAATTCATTTGGAATAACAAAAAACACAGGATAGTGAAAACAATTCTTAACAATAAAAGAACTTCTGGGGGACTCACCATCCTTAACCTCCATCTGTATTACAGAGCAATAGTGATGAAAAGCTGCATGGTATTGGTAACGAGAAAGGCAGGTAAATCAGTGGAATAGAATCGAAGACCCAGAAATGAACCCATACATCTATGGTCACTTGTACTTTGGCAAAGGAGCTAAAACCATCCAGTGGAAGAAGGACAGCATTTTCAACAAATGGTGCTGGTCTAAGTGGAGGTCAGCATGTAGAAGAATGCAAATCGATCCATTCTTATTTCCCTGTACAAAACTCAAGTTTAAGTGGATCAAGCACCTCCATATAAAACCAGATACACTCAAACTAATAGAAGAAAAAAGTTGGGAAGAGCCTCGAACACATAGGCGCTAGGAAATTTTCTTGAACAAAACACCAATGGCGTATGCTCTAAGATTAAGAATCAACAAACGGAACCTCACAAAATTGCAACTCTTCTGTAAGACAAAGGGCACTGCCATTAGGACAAAATGGGCACCAACAGATTCTGAAAAGATCCTTACCAATCCTATGTCTGATAGAGGGCTAATATCCAATATATACATGGAACTCAAGAAGTTAGACTCCAGAGAATCAAATAACCCTATTTATAAATGGGGTACAGAGCTAAACAAAGAATTCTCAGCTGAGGAATATTGAATGGCTGACAAGTACCTAAAGAAATGCTCAACATCCTTAGTCCTCAGGGAAATGCAAATAAAAACAACGATGAGAGTCTACCTCACACCAGTCAGAATGGCTAAGATAAAAAATTCAGGTGACGGGTTGGGGATTTAGCTCAGTGGTAGAGCCCTTGCCTAGCAAGCGCAAGGCCCTGGGTTTGGTCCCCAGCTCTGAAAAAAAAAAAAAAAGAAAAAAAATTCAGGTGACAACAGATACTGGTGAGGATGTGGAGAAAGAGGAACACTCCTCCATTTTTGGTGGGATTGCAATTTGGTAAAACCACTCTGGAAATCAGTCTGGAGCTTCCTCAGAATATTGGACATAGTACTACCTAAGGACCGAGCTATACCACTCCTGGCCATATATCCAAAAGATGCTCCAACATATAAGGGCCCATGCTACCCTATGTTCATAGCAGTCTCATAATAGCCAGAAACCAGAAAGAACCCAGATGTCCTTCAACAGGATTGGATACAGAAAATGTGGTACATTTACACAGTGGAATACTACTTAGCTATTAAAAACAATGGTCTCATGAAATTCTTAGACAAATGGATGGAACTAGAAAATATCTTCCTGAGTGAGGTAACCCAATTACAAAAGAACACACATGGTATGCACTCACTGATAAGTAGATATTAGTCCAAAATCTTGGAATAGTCAAGATACAATTGACAAACCACATGAAGGTCCTTGTTCTTAAAGTGCATCTTAAAGTGAGCATTATTTAAAGCAAAGCGATACTTATAAAAACTCACTATTTTAAGCAGAGAATCAATTATCAAATTTGTCCGAGTATTGAATTTTGATCTTAGAAATTTTGTGACACAATGTAACAATTTAATGTTTCTTCTACATATATTGGTAAACTATAGAGTTTCCATCTGTTTTATGTAAGTGGTTCCATGCTCATCACATGTTTTCAATTCAAAGCTTTCTAGGAAGATCATCTGCCAAGCTGTAGTAATTTTCCAGACAATGCTTGCTACCTGCATGCTTCTAGGCCTCAGCGGTTCCCTCCCCCAGCAAAAGATTTACAGAGGAATGTCTTATCTTTATTGTATCTTCATTCAGTCCAGGAAGATTGCAATGTTATGTCTCTTAAATGGCCTCATCTTATTATTTTTTTTCAGAATCTTCTCCTGTCTTTCCTCAAAATTTCCTCCACTATTTTTTAAAAGCATTTTTTAATGTCATGGCTTCATGAACTATGAGGGTATGTTTTCCTTTACTTATAATCTGTGTACTTAATCAGAATACACATTTTACAAAAACAGCGCTAATTCTTTTTATATATTTTGTTTCATAGCATTTCACATAGCTAAATGTATGTTTATTGAATATGTAGTTGAATACATCAACTTTAGATGTCAACTGATGTTGAGAGCATGGCATGAAGGTGCTTTGTGCTCATAGATCTCCAGGAAAACCAGGAATGTTAAATGCACAGGATTGCCCTTTCAAAGGAATGGACGTAAACCTATTCTTATATCCAGAAAGATGAGAATTGGAGGTGATTAACAGCCTGGTGATCTGCATTATATGTTGGTCCAGGACATATCAAGCTCCTATAACCAAGGCTGGAGGTGGTTAGTGCTCTAAAAATCCTTACAGTCAGGGGCTCCCCAGGTTCCTACAGACATTACTAGAGATATGTACCTGTCTAAATGATCATTACATTTTCTGAAAAGCCAGAGGCTTCCCAAGCTCTGACAACCAGGAGTAGAGGCAGTTTATATCCCAAATGATCTCTATGATATCTCTTTGAGTTTCTTCCTTAGGCTTTTAAGTTAATACAAGTAGCTTATCTTTAGGGCCATCTCCATAACAGCAATGACATGCACCCCATGTTGAGTTTCAATGTAATTATTCACTTAGATAATTACATAATCTCTTTGTGCACTGGAGATTGTATTACACATGGAAGCTTTTATCCAAATTTGATTGTCTTTAAACATGCTGTCAATAAGCCCCACCCTGGCATCAGACTCCATGAAGTTTGATCCAGGTTGATGAAGTCCATCTGAACTGAGCTTTCATTTTTACTTCTATATCATTCATTGACTG
This sequence comes from Rattus rattus, assembly GCF_011064425.1. NCBI lineage: Eukaryota > Metazoa > Chordata > Mammalia > Rodentia > Muridae > Rattus > Rattus rattus. Next base: position 72,847,356 of record NC_046165.1, read on the forward strand.
ACAAATGTGGTTGTAGATTCTTATCAATAACTATGAATGACTACACACCCTGCACGCTGAGTAGTTAGCTTGGTTTCCATTACCAGGCTTGGTCTCCACCTTGTCAAGAGGGTCTCAAGTTCAGAGAGATATTGACTTCTGTCAAGGTATGTATGGCATTATTGCACCTTAGGTTATCATGCTATACTGGTCATTTATGTGGTTCATAGTTAACTAGATGGATAGAACTATTGATTGTGTCTTTCCTTTGTAAGATTGCATGGTACCTTCTGGTACATCCTCAGGGATGGGGACTCAGCTCAGTTCCATCTCAGGGGACTCTCAGCCCTGTTTCCAAAGTGCATGGTGTCCTCAGCAATAGAGATGTACTTTCTTCTTTTGGAGCATGTGTGTGTGTGTGTGTGTGTGTGTGTGTGTGTGTGTGTGTGGGTGTGTGTTTCTGTGTGTGTCTGTGACTGTGTATGTATGATAACCAAGGACAGCAACAATAGGCTTTATGTCTTGGTAGTCTTTCAGAAATCTTTGGCAAACGATTACAAAGAGTGCTTCTCATTTCTAACAATTTTTTTATTGTATTTGTTTCTTTGCAGGAGCACTATCAGCCCAGATGAAAAAAGTTTATTACAATAACATATGTATATTTATACACTGAATTGAATACTTTATAGCTTTTTTTTACTTTATAGCTTTTTAAGGTAAATAGTTAATGATTCTTTGTACCTTTAAAAGCCATCCATATTGCTATTTTATCCACCTTTCATTTTCTTTTGCAAGAAAGTCCTTTCTTAAAGAGCCTCCTTTTCCATATTACCTATTAGATAAATTGTATCCTGCTGTTTCCCTTTACCCACCTCCTACCTTCTTCTCTCCCTAAAGAACCCACCTTTTTCTTATTTCATTATCAGATCACTTGCTTCCTGCCTTCCCCTTTAACCCTCTTCTCATCTTCTTCTGTATTTACCTCTGCTCTGCTCAGAGGTAAATCATACTTCTTTTTCTCGATCAGGTTAGTTGTACCTGGCTATTCTCTCCATTGCTTCCCATTACCCCTATTCAGTCAATGGTTCTGTTTTACTCTTCTGGTTTCCACTGTTATGATAAATTATGTATTCACATCTGAAGATTTGGATCTAGAAGCCTCAAATAATGAGAATATGGGAAGTTTGTCTTTTGGTTCAGGATCATCTCATTTATTGAATACGATCTTTTCTTGGTCCATCCTTTTACCTGAGAAGTTCATGACTCAGTTTTTCTTTATAGATGAATAATATTCCAAAATGTATATGTACTATATTTTATCATCCCATAGTTGTAGACTATCTGTTTCCATTTTCCTGCTATTATGAATAGAGCAGTAATAAATAGGGATGAGCATGTATCTTAGGAGAATGATGTTGGGCATAAGTCAATATAGATAGTGCCTTTGGGCATATGCCAAAGAGTGGTACAGATGTGTTGTATGCAAATTTAATTTTAGCCTTTTGAGAAATTTTCACACTGATTCATGATGACTGCAGCAGTTTGCAACCTCAACAATAGCAAACAATTGTCTCCCCTTCCTGCATATCCTCCAGCATTTGTGGTTGGTTGCTTCATTGATCTGTGTCATTATGACTGGAGTAAAACAAAATTTCAGCATTGTTTTGATTTGCATTTCCATAATTGTTAAGGACAATGAACAATTTTTCTTGAGAAAGTTTAGTCATTATTTCTTCTTCTTGTAAGAACTCTCTATTCAGGCCCCAGGCCCATTTTTCTAGTAGATCACTGTTATATTTACTACAGTCTTTTTAGTTCTTTATGTACTCTATGTTGATCTTCTGACAAGTGTGGGCTCCCTCTTTAACTGGGACTTGTTTAGTTAGCTATGCCAAAACGTTTTAGTTTCATGAGGTTCCACTTGTCAGTCGTCCGCCTTAGTTCTTGAGCAAATGAAGTGCTATTCAGGGAGTCCCTTTCTACATCTATATCATGGACAATATTGCTTGTTTTTGTTTGTTTTCTAGCAGTTTCAGCATTTCAGGTTTCAGGTTTTAGGTCTTTGATCTACTTGGAGTAATTTTTTTGTAGAGTGATAGATACAGATCTAATTTTATTTTTCTGCACATGGATATCCAGTTTTACTTGCACCATTTATTGAAGATGCTTCCCATCATATGGCTGGGTGTCTTTGTTAAACAACAAGTGGCTGAAATTACATGTGCTCATGTTTGGCCTTCAATTTTGTTTCTTTGATCTATGTGCCTGGTTTATACCAGTGTGTTATTGTTTTTATTACTATGTTTCTGTAATGTATCTTAAGATTGGGAATTTTAATATCCCCAGCACTGTTCTTTTTTCACAGGGTTGTTTTGCCTATCTGGTGTCTTTCATAGTTTTTTATTTGCGCAAAGAATAAGATGCAGATATTAATTGGGGTTGCATCAAATATGTAAGTAGCTATTGGAAGAATGGCCATTTCAATATCTACTAATACAAGAGGATGAGATATCTTTCCATTTTCTAGTATCTTTCTCATCTTTTTCTTCAGAAGTTTCATTGTAGAGATTCTGTGCTATCTTGGTTTGGTTTATTCTTAGATATTTTATTTCCTTTGAGGGTATTGTGAACGGGATTGTGTGCATAATCTACTTTGAATATTTGTTGTACATGTACTAAAAAGCTACTGACTTATAGAAAGTAATTCTGTGTCCTTTCACAATTCTAAATTTGTTTATTATTTCTGTAAGTTTTCTGATAGAATTTTTTGGGATCTCTAATGTGTACTATTTGCCATCTGCACACAGCGATAGTTTGATGTTTTTCTTTCCATATTTGTAGTGCTTCAATTTCTTTCTTTTGTCTTATTGTTCCAGATAGTACTATAAGCACAATGTTGAAAGTGAATGGGGATGGTGGACACCCTTGTCTCATTCCTGATGTTTTTATGGTTTTCTCCATTTAGGATGATGTTGCCTATGGGCTTCTCATATATAGCTTTTGTTGTGTTAATGTAAGTTCCCTCTAGCTATACAATGAAAGTGTCCCTTGCCATATGTTTCATTCATTAATTATAAATTTAGTGTGTCTGCTACTGGTATCATCTTCAGAAATTCTTTTTCTGTGTGAATAAGTACAGAATTACCACTAGTGTTAGGTTTGTTGATTGGATGTAGGATGGGTGGGCTAAGCTCAAAAAGTCTTCTTAGTATGTGTTTCCATGGACAGCAAAACCAATATTGATCAGAATGAGCCTGTGGACAGGGTATGAGACCTAGGCTAGGTCTGAGAATTAAAGGGAGTGTAGCTGGATTACATTGAAGGAATTCACCAGACTGGACCTCGCTACAGGATGTGGGACCCTGGGAAGGCTTGTAGGTTGGATGTGGGATAACCAAGTGGAGTGTGAATGAAAAGGAGTGAATGTAGCTTATCTGAGTAGTGCCATGAGTAGTGAATACAGAATTTATGGTAGCAAATGTAGCTGGGATTGACATCTAATACCAAGGAATGAGGATGGGTCAAGAAGAGGGGGACGTATGAGACAAGTCGAGACTGTATCAAGGGGAAGGAATAGAGGAAGAGGGGAGGAAAAACATGGGCAGCTTACTGGGTCCATGCTACATGTGCTGGTTACATGGTTCTGGTAGAAAGGGTGACTTAGATTGGCAGGGTGTCCCAAAGGAGAAGAGAATTTTTTAAAAATCTTTTTATTGAATCTTTGTGAATTTCACATCATGTACCCCAATTCTACTCATCTCTCTGTGCATTGGTATCTGCCCTCCTCCCTTGCAACCCCCTCAAAAGAAAATAAGAAATAAAAATAGAAATAATAATAACAACCCAACCAAACAAAAATTCATCTAACAATGGAAGCTGCAGTATGTCACACAGTATATCCTTTTGTCCACATATTTTTACTTGCCAATGTTCACTGAAATGAGTAATTGGTCTCTAGCTCAAGGCCTCTGACTTCAGCTATGCTATCAATACTGGATCCTCACTAGGACTTCTCTCAGATATACGGTTGATGCCCATGTCATGAAGATCCGGTAGCTTAGGATCTGAAGGAATGTCTTCTTCACATACTCCAGCAGTTCATAGATGGGATTGATACTGGAGTGGTTGATACTTAGAGCCAACTCAAAGCCCTGGATCTGGGCCTACATGATAATGGAGTTGGTCAGCCCACCAGCTCTCCTGCATCTACCTCACCAGGGCAAACTCTCCAGCACTGGTACTTCCAGCTATCCAATGTCAAGGCCAGCAAGGGTGGAGGCCAGCACTCTCACTCTCATGACGTCAGAGTCTTCTGAGGGATGCAGTGGGGGCATCTCTTCCACACCCATGCTATTTCTCAGCTGATGAGGGGTGGTGCTGGCTCTCCTGTTGTCGAGATGATGAGAGGTGATGGGGGAGGAGGGCATCCCCCCTCACCCATATCATATAGGGCAAAAGCTGCCTCTTGGTGTCTTTCCAGAGAATTTTAAAAACATGTATAGTCTCAAATCGCTCTACAAGACCACAGGTGTCTTACTATACCCAGCAAAACTTTCAACCACCACAGATGGAGAAAATAAGATATTCCATAATCAAGTCAAATTTATACATATCTATCTATAAATTGAGTCCCAGATAATGTACTAGAAGGAAAATTCTAAGAGTCTTCATTGAGTATTTAGGTGTAATTATCTTTTTTTTCTTTTCTTTTATTGGATATTTTCTTTATTTGCATTTCAAATGTTATCTTCTTGTCTGTGTGATACAATGCTTTCCTTTTGTGTGTGTGACACAGTGCTTTTCTTTTCCTTTTTATTGGATTTTTTTAAATTTACATTTTAAATGTTATCTCCTTTCCCAGTTTCCCCTCCGGAAACTCCCATCCCATTCCCCCCCCCCGGCTTTTATGAGGGTGCTCCCCACCCACCCACCTACTCCCTCCTGCCTCTCCACCCTGGCATTCCCCTAAACTGGGGCATTAAGCCTTCACAGGACCAAGGACCTTTCCTCCCATTGATGCCCGACAAGGCCACCCTCTGCTACATATGTGGCTGGAGCTGTGGGTTGCTTCACGTGTACTCTTTGGTTGGTGTTTTAGTCCCTAGGAGCTAGTAAGTCTGCTTTTATATAGTCTTCTTTTTCTCTTGCAGTTTTTAATATTTTTTTCTGTCTTTAGTGTTTTGATTTTTATGTGGTTAGGGTCTTTTCTAGTCTAAATCTTTGGTTTTCGATAAGCGTCTTGTATCTTTATAGGCATATCTATTTTTAGGTTAGAAAAAATTTCTTCTATGATTTTGCTGGAAATATTTTTCTGGGCCTTTGAGCTTGTTTTATTCCTCTATTCCTATTATTCTTAGCTTTGATATCTTTATAGGGTCCCAGATTTTCATGATGTTTTATGTCAAGAATATTTTATATTTAATATTTCTGTTAAATGCACTATAGCTGCTTGTATTCTAATGCTAATTGTGTACCCCAAAACTTTGCATGAGAGGGTTTGTATGGCGCTTGGTGCTTCTGAGAACCTGCCCCCAATCAATTATGATTGATTGGTAAATAAAGATGCCAGCAGCCAATAGCTGGGGAAATGAGAACGAGGCAGGATTTTAGGTTTCTTGGGCTTGGGACTGTGAGGAAGAAGAGAGACCCATGCCTGGCCTGAGAGAAGTGCAGGACAGAGAGGCAGAGCCGGCATTTAAAGGGGGAGGGAGAGAAAGGGCCAGAGGACTGCTTGATTAGGTCAAAAGTGATTAAGATGGACTATAGAAATTAGTAACTAACTATTCAGAATTATTAGTGTGAGCTAGATTCTAGCAGCAAGGAGGCTAGGCAATCACCCAGCTATTTAGTATGCTTAAGGCATGCTAAAATACAAAGTCTATGTGTGTGTGTGTGTGTGTGTGTGTGTGTGTGTGTGTGTGTGTGTGTGTATTTATTCTGAAACATACAAATCAAGGAAGCAATGGGATTTATTAAATAATTAATACAATAATGTATACATTTTTAAAAATTGTATCTTCAATGCCTAAGATTTTCTGCTCTATCTCTTGTATTCTCTTGGTGAAGTTTGCTTCTGTAGTTTCCTGTTTGCCTTCCTAAATTTTTCACTTTCAGAATTCTCTCAGTTTGTGTTTTCCTTATTCCTTCTATTTTCTTTGTTGGCTCCTGAACAGTTTTCTCAATTTTCTTCAACTCTTTTTTTGTTTTTAATTTTTCTTTGCTTTTGTTAAGGGATTTATTTATTTACTCCAGTTGTTTGTGTTTCCCTAGATTTTTTTTTTCGTTTTTGGATTTCTAGATTTTTTATTTTATTTTATTTTTTTATTAACTTGAGTATTTCTTATATACATTTCGAGTGTTATTCCCTTTCCCGGTTTCCGGGCAAACATCCCCCTAATCCCTCCCCCTCTCCTTCTTTATGGGTGTTCCCCTCCCCATCCTCCCCCCATTGCCTCCTTCCCCCCAACAATCTAGTTCACTGGGGATTCAGTCTTAGCAGGACCCAGGGCTTCCCCTTCCACTGGTGCTCTTACTAGGATATTCATTGCTACCTATGAGGTCAGAGTCCAGGGTCAGTCCATGTATAGTCTTTAGGTAGTGGCTTAGTCCCTGGAGCTCTGGTTGCTTGGCATTGTTGAACATATGGGGTCCTTGAGCCCCTTCAAGCTCTTCCAGTTCTTTTTTCTCTGATTCCTTCAACGGGGGGTCCTGCTCTCAGTTCAGTGGTTTGCTGCTGGCATTCGCCTATGTATTTGCTGTATTCTGGCTGTGTCTCTCAGAGCGATCTACATCCGCCCTGTCGGTCTGCACTTCTTTGCTTCATCCATCTTGTCTAATTGGATGGCTGTATATGCATGGCCACATGTGGGACAGGCTCTGAATGGGTGTTCCTTCTGTGTCTGTTTTAATCTTTGCCTCTCTATTCTCTGCCAAGGGTATTCTTGTTCCCCTTTTAAAGAAGGAGTGAAGCATTCACATTTTGATCATCCGTCTTGAGTTTCATTTGTTCTAGGCATCTAGGGTAATTCAAGCATTTGGGCTAAACCTAGATTTTTTAAGGGATTTATTCATTTCATCTTTAAGGACCTCTGTCATCTTTATACAGTTGATCTTAAGATCTTTTCCTTGTTCTTCATCTGTGTAGGAATATTCAGGGCTTGCTGTGGTAGAATAGCTGGGTTCTTGTGGAGACATGCTAACCTGGCTGTTATTGATTGTATTCTTAGTCTGGTGTTTAGGCATCTGAGTTTGGGGTTATTATAGGTGTAGGTGCTGATTTGGGAGTTTGTCTTTGTATGGTGGATATTTTGATAATTTATTCTTTAGTTTCTGTTTTCTCTTTGGATTTTTGAAAGTGTGTTGGCTGTGTTTTGCCTGTTTTATTGGCCTTCTTGACTGGTATGTTCATGGGAAATGCTTGCTGGTGTTGAGGTTAGTGGAAGGGGAGACCAGAGGGAGATTTATTTATTTATTTATTTATTTACTTACTTATTTATTTACTTTATTTATTTGTGTAATTTATTTATTTATTTATTTATTTATTTATTTATTTATTTATTTATATGCTAAAGTGTAAAGGCCACCCTAAGGATTGGGTCTGGTTTAACAGAAAGAGTAAAAAAGAAACATGACCATCTACCTGTCTTCTGGCAAGCATGGCTTATGGTTGAGCAAGGGGTGTCTACCCAAGTTAGAGGGTAGGATACAACAATGAGTTGGAGAGGGCAGGTGGCTCAGAGATGACAAAGAGATCCACAGGAGTCATGGACTGAGGGGAGAGAGGACTGCAGCTTCTGTTCTGTTGCAATACTAGGAGTGAGTCTGCTCATTGCATCTGGGTTAACAGAGAGAGTGGAGAAAGTCCACAGGCAGTCTGCCTGGTCTTCTGGCTTTTTATTTATTTTTATTTAAATTTACTTTAGTGGCATTTATATGCTGTGCTGTTTTCTGAAAAGACAGCAACTAATGCAGTGTAGTTTCCATTCTCAAGCAATCTTCAATTTAATAAGGATAAAAAGGCATGAAGAAACAGACCCTGGACAGCTAATTGTAACACAAGGATTAAAGAAAACATGCTACAAATAACATGTTATAGATGATACAGTAAATTCCGCCAGGGGAGAGTCTACACTGGTGGCATAGTATTTACAATTTTGAACTGTCTTTCTGTGAAAAGTTCCTATCTACCTGCCAGTCTCACAGTTAATTAATGACCATGGCTTCAGGTTTCTGACATTACCATACAAGGTTGTGGTCTACAACTATGTTGGATAACATTCTGCAATGTATAAAACCAGTGGTTACATGTTGAACATATCTGGGACTCCAAACTCACTTTAAATAATTCACTATATCTAAGACCTCCTATGAACCTCCTACAACTTTTTTCAACGCATCTTTCATTTCTTTATTTCGGAGGCTGTAGATCATGGGGTTAAAGAAAGGAGTCAAAACTGAGTAGAACAAAGTTGTGAACTTTTGCATACCCTTTGCTTGTCCTGATCCTGGGCTTACATATGTTATCATGACTGAACCATAAAATAGAAATACAACAGCCAGGTGTGATGAACAGGTGGAGAATGCCTTCTTTGATCCGGCAGAAGATGGCATCCGTATCACAGCCCTCAGCACTAAAGTATATGAACCAATAATGTAAAAAAATGTGCCAAAGATAAGGAGGGAACTCATAGTGCCACAGATGAGAACAGTGCCTGGGATTGGGACACAGACTGAAACCAGGGCCAGCAAGGGACCGAGGTCACAAAGAAAGTCATCAATCACATTTGGTCCACAAAATGGTAGTTGAGTAATGAGTATAACTGGGATAAGAAACCAGAGGAACCCATAGACCCAGCAAAATATGACAAGGTTGCCACAGAACCTAGTGGTCATGACAGTGGGATAGTACAGTGGGCGGCAGATTGCCAGGAATCTGTCATAGGCCATGATAGAGAGGAATAGACATTAAGTTGTGCCCAGGGAGAAGAAGAAGTACAGCTGGAGTAGGCATTGAGTGAAGGAGATGGTTTTGGTTGTGGAGAGGAAGTTGACCAGCATGTTTGGCACATCAGAGTTGACGTAGCATATCTCTAGGAAGGAGAAATTGGCCAGAAGAATGTACATGGGGGTATGAAGCCGATGATCCCAGTGCACTGCATACACAATTGCCATATTTCCAAGCAAGGTCAAAATGTAGATCATAAAGAATACAGAGAAAAGGAAGATCTGTATTTCTCTGCGGCAGGGGAAGCCTAAGAGGATGAAGTGACTTACAGTATGGGAGACATTTCTGGCTGAGTTCATTGTCTTCTACTCTGTGAAGATCACAGGTCCACAAATTATGACTTTCTGACTCCTCTTCAGGAGAATTCATATACATTCCGGGCTATAGAACAGGGCATCCAGAAAAGTGTTTTCTATTTGTCATTTGATTGAACACCCCAATAGAATTGTTGTTGAGAAAACCTATATATTTATATTCATAATTAGAAACCACTGATAAACATAATGGTTATAAACAATCTTGTGAAACATTTTTAAAATTTTTCTTAGGATTAAAATAAATGTAAAAATGGACATATTTCCTCTCATTTCTCAGCATGTAGTCAGAGAAATGTCTGGCAAAGGTAAACTTGTATTTCAAATTTGTGCTTAATTCACTTATAAAGGTAAGAATTGAAGCAATTTACAATTGAAACAACACAGAAGAGAGAATACGAGGTTTAAGATTCCATATATGCCACTACATCTTCCAGAGTCTAGCCTAGTGAGTCACATGACCTTCTTCCAAACCTACCAGATACAGCCCAGATCCCACATCACCACCCAGGTCTAGTTGGTCACCCCATTCTATGCACCGCACTTTCTCTTGGTTTTAGCAAGCAACCACCATACCTAGCACCACAAGCTTGTCCCTTGTGCAATGTATCCAATCTCTTTGCCCATTCAGATCTCCCTCCTGCTTCTCTTCATCCTCCTAACCCAATGAGTTGCCCTGTTTTCCCCATTCACATAATCTCTCCAAAATGCAATGGTTAGCCCAAGTTCCACATCCAGTGTTCTGATTTGTCTGGTTACACATATCAGCACGGATAGACTCTTTCTAATTGATGCCAAACCCCACACCCTTCTATGGCATATCCAATTTTCCTACCTAGTCAGATATGCTCCTATATTCCAGGCTTCAACCAGAAAGCACATTATGCCTATCAACCTGCTTCTCTCTGTCCATCTGGCTTTATTTCACCCAAACTATTCTCAACATTTAGGCCCAACATGCCAGCACATTCACTCTTCTGCCCCAATCTGCTCTGTCCACATCAGACTTAGAACTAATAAAAGAAGCCCACATTCTGAGCTCTGATCACAAAATATAAAATATCTGACCAACAATATAAAATAACAAGTCAGAACATTTTATCCCCAACCCACTGGTCTTGTAGAAATGCTTGCCAATGAGAATTTCCTGGATGAATTTCCAGACAAAGAATTTCAAAGAAAAAATGATAAACTTCATCAAAGTATTTAAGGAGTTTAGGGAAGACACAATGAAACAGTCCAGTGAATTTATGGAAAAAGACCTTAAGGAGAATAAAAGCTTACAGATGTCTAAGAAGAAAGCAAGCATAAGAATAATGGAAGAGACGACAGCATTTCAGGATTTGAGAATGAAGTTAGAAACATTGATGAGGACTCAATCTGAGATGAAAATGGAATTGAAAAGCCTAATAACCAAACTAGAAAAGTCAAAGAAAGTCCTTAGAAGTGTAGTGACTCAAACAGGAGTAGAACATCAGGTATTTAAGGCAGAGTAGTTAAGATCTAGACCAAATACATAAGGAACCTGAAAAAAAAAGCAGAAAAAAACTATACAAGAAATGTAATATTTCCAAGTGATTCCAATGACATAGACCAGTCATTATGACCAATGATCATAGACAGTCCATATGACCTTCAACAAGGTCATAGAAGAATTTCTTCAAACTAAGAAAAGATACACTCACATTGATACAGAAAGAACATCAAGACTAGTAAAAAATATCCTCACAGATCATTATAGTTAAAACGCAAAATATTAGTAACAAAAATGTATTAAACCTGCAAGAAAAAAAAAAACCCTAAGTCATATATTAAAGAAAACCCACCAGAATAGCAATGGCTTTAAAATCTAGAATAGCCTGAGGCAATGTATCTCAAGTCCTAAAAGACCATGATGGCCATACTAGACTAATATACTGAACAAAATTATCTGCTATAATTGAATTATAAAGAAAAATTTACCATAATAGAAGCAGACTAAAAAGTGTATCCAATAAATCAAATCTGAGGAAAAAAGACCACAGTTATCAAAACACAAAATAACACTGAGAACAATAACAAAAATAATCAACTACAGATTGCCTTCAATTAACATACACATTTCAATAATATCTTTATCAATGGTCTCCATATCCAATCAAAAGACACAGGCTGACTGACTCAAAAAACAAAACCTACCTGTTTGTTATCTTTGCTTTAAAGATAGGCACAGTTGTAGAGTACTGAATGAAAAAAAAAAAACCCATCCAATGGAACAAAATGGCCAGCAGGCATCACTGCCATAATTTTTGGCAAAATAGACTTAAAATTAAAACTAATCAGAGAGGTAGACATTTTATTCTATTCAACAGAACAGTTAACCAAAAAGACATTAACATCTTAAATATTTATGCATTAAATCCAGGTGTACCTGATTTTACAAAATATATGCTACTGGATTTAAAGACACACAGATTAACATCAATCCATTACTAGTATGCGATTTCAATTCCATATTTTTATTGATAGACAGGACATCTACATACAAGAAAAAAATAGAAACATCAAAATGAACTGACATCAAACATAAAATGGACTGAACAGACATCTACAAGATATTCTACTAAAACCTATAGCATATACATCCTACTCAGTATCACGTGGAAGCTTCTTGAAAATGGAACATATTCTTGAACGCAAAACAAATCTTTAGAAGTTTAAAAACATTGAAATTACTCTTTGAGTCCTTTCTGACCACATGTAAAAAACTTAAAATTGACTGCAAACAAAACTCTAGGAGATATACAGACTCATAGACTAAAAGCTAGTAGATTAAACAGCTCATTATTGAATGATGAAATGGCTAAAGAAAAAAATCAAGACAAATGTAAAAATCCTTGGAAATAAATGAAAATGAAAAACAAAACAGTATACCAAAACCTCAGGGACGTATTGAAAGCTACCCTACCAGGAATATTTATACGTCTGAGTGCCTATACACACACACACACACACACACACACACACACACAAAAAACCTAGAAGAAAAGGCAAATACAAATAGCTTAATGATGTACCTTAAGATGTTAGAAAAACAAATCCCAACCCAGCAAATGGCAGGAAATAATAATAATGCAATGAAATAAATACAAAGGATAGAATTCAAACAACCAACAAGCAAGAACAAGAAATATTTTAACGAACATCAAAGAAATTAAAAATATTGTGAGGATATATTTCAAAAAGCAATACTCCAACAAGTAGGAAAGCTTAAACGAAATGGATGAATTTTTGCATGCATGCAACACCAAAAAAGTAAGCCAAGAAAAAAATGAACATCTTAAATAGATAGACGAGGAGATTGAAATAGTAAAATACAAACAAAAAAGAAAGAAAACATTCAAAATGGTCTACGTCTTATCCTTTGGGAGCTATTAGAACAACAGAAAAAGAAAGAGCACTCTAAAATTCTTTTTATGAAATCAGTACCTCTCTACTAACAAAAGTAAATAAAGATATAATTACCAAAGAATTCTAGGCCAATATCCCTGATGAGCATAGTCTGAAAAAAAAAAACTTGATAGGAGTCTAAATATATACATCAAAAAATTATTCACCAGGACTAACTTGGCTTTATTCCTGAATTGATGTGATAGTTCAACATTTACCAGTCAATAAATGTAACAAACTGCAGGAGCAAATGTGAAGACAAAAGTCATATGATTATCTCAAAAGATGCAGAAAAATCTTTGGCACAATACCCATGCTTTCATAATAAAATACCTAGAGGATTTTGGTCTAGAGGAAACATCTCAAAATAATAAAAAGTATATCAAGAAACCTATATCCAACATAATTTTAAATGGATAAAAGTTTGAAACAATCCCATTGAAGTCATTAATGAACAGGGCTGTCCACTATCCTCACTACTTTTCAATATTGTGCTTAAAATATCAGCTAGAGCAATAAGGCAAGAGAAGCAGCTTAAAGGGTTAAAAACAGGAAAAGAAGAAGCCAAACTATACCTATTTGCATGTTACAAGATACTATACAGTGGTAAACTCCAAAATTCTATTAGAAAAGCCCTGGATATTATAAACAAATTCAACAATGTGTTGGGATACTGAATTAATTTGTGCAAATCAATAGCTTTTTTATACACACTACCAACAAATATACAGATATGGAGATCATGAACAGACTCCCAGCCATAGTAGCTTCAAAGAAAATAAAATACTAGGAATGACTGAACCAAGGCAGGGAAGGACCTCTAAAATGAAAATATTAGACCGCAGAGGACAAAGAAAATTTACTAGAAAATGTAAAAGGATTCCCTGGTCACAGATGAGTAGAATTAATACTGTGAAAACCATCATTTTTTCTAAAAGCTATTTACAGATTTAATGCAATCACAATCAAAATACTCATCTTATTCTTTTCATAAATGGAAAAAAAGCCCTACCCTTAAATTCATAAGGTACCACAAAAGCCCACTGGTTGCTGAAGCAATCTTGATAAAAACAAACAATGCTCAAGTGATTACCATTTCAGACTGTGAGATGCATTACAGAGCTGTAGTAGTAAACAATATGTACTGGCACAAAAACAGATGTGTAGATCAATGAAATAAAACCAAATATCCCAATACAAGTACACACAACTCATTTATTATTTGACAAAGATGACCAGAGCATAATCTGGATAAAAGAACTTATCTTCCACAAATGGTGCTTAGCAAACTGGCTGTCCATATGTGAAGGAATGGAATTAGACCTGTATTTATCACCTTGCCCAAAAATTAACTCTGAATGGATCAAAACCCTAAATCCCAATCCTGAAGCACTCAACTTGCAAGAAGAAAGCATAGAGTCCTCTCCATGACATTTGTGCAGAAAGACTTCCTAAATATGACCTCGTTTCCTCAATAATTAACAAATGGGACCTCGTAACACTTAAAAGTGTTGGCACAGCTACCTAAGCAATCAACCAGGTAAAGAGGGAGCCCAAAGAATGGAAGAAAAATTTTTGTTAGCTATTCTTCAGAGGTTTAATATCCAGAGTGTATAAAGAACTCAAAAGACAATTTAAATTATAGCAAGTGTCCCCTTACAAAGATGGATCGGGAACCTGACTTGAGAGTTTGCAAAAGAAGAAAAGAATGATTAAGAAATATTTTTAAAAAGTTCACCACTCCTAGCAACTAGAGAAATATAAATGAAAACAACTTTAAGACTTCATCTTACCAACCAGGATGACAAAGATCAACAAAATGGCCTACAGCGAATGCTGGAGGGAATGTGGGTAACAGGAAGCCCTCATTCTCTGTTCATGGACTTACACAATTGTCTGTCCATTCTGGAGAATTCTCAGAAAGATAAGACTAAATCTACCATATTGTAACACTCCTTGGCAAATGTCCGAAGGACCAACATCTTACTCCACGACCCTTGCTCAACCATTATCATTACTGCTCTATCCACAATAGCTAGGAGGTGAAATGTCCTTCATCCAATAAAAATGGATAATGAAAGTGTGGTACTATAGAATACCTCTTGTGTGTTAAGAAAAATGAAATCATGGATTTTGTAGCGAAATGGATAGAACTAGGAAAAATCTTATTGAGTAAGATAACCTGGACCCAGAAAGATATGGAGAGCGATAGAGAGGGAAGAACAGGGTACAAGTTATGTGAAAAGGGAAGTAGGGAAGGAGGTCCTTGTAGGGAAGGGGAGGAAGATAAAACAACAGTAAGGATGTCTGTAAAGGACCTACGGAACCATACCATTAACTACCTATAAAACCTTATAATAGATATGAATGTGTGCTCCTACATATATAGATTTAATGAACATTTCTAATCCCGCTTGACAATGCTCCGTCCAAAAGCCAAATACCTTAAGCAATCCAACAGGCATGAGAAGCCTTCTTGATTTGTTGGTTAAAGCTGTCCAAAAGATACCCAAGATACCTAGTCTATTGCTATTTCCCTTGTTCCCCCCGCCACCCCTCAGCAGGTAGAAGTTGAGTCCCTGCTGTTGAAGATACAATGAACTTCAGACATAGGGCCCAGAGGCCCCTGAGCTGTAACCAAACCTGAATTCCTCCTCACAGAAGGCTCCATGCAAGCTTCCAAAGCAGAGAAGCAACCAACAGTCTTACCCAGGTATGATGCCAATAACCACATTCTGTGATCTCAGTACTTTGGGAGCCTGAGGCAGGAGGATTGCCATGAAGAGGATTGAGGGCAGTCTGAGCTACATCATGAATTCTAGGGAAGTCTAAGCTATGGATTGACATGCTGTCTCAAAACAAGCAAACCAACAACCCCCAACAAAACAAACAAAACTAACTCAAACAGATCTCACTAAACCAAACTAAAGTGCTACGGATGTAGCTTAGTTGTAGAGTGATGGCAAAACAAAACAATGCCTCTCCCCTTTTTCCACTACCAAAGAAACCAGGGCTCCCAATTTCTTCCTTGTCAGCTGTCTCTGATCTCTCTGGAAGATACCACCATTGTCTTTGCCCAGAGCACCCTTTCCTGGTTGATGCTCTTATGATTTGTCTTACGGTCACCTAGGTTCCACCTGGAAAACTTGCTGGCTGACTTGGCTTGCCAAGGCTCTGTCCCCACCTTGCTTCCCTGTGGAGGTGGAAACCACTGCCCTGAAAGCAGCACAGGACGCAGCCTGGGGAAGCTGTGTTTTGATTGATCCTTATTTTCTTGGTTATTCTCTGACTTAATGTTTTATTCGGCTCGGTAAAATCTGGATTTTATTTTATTTTTAAATTCAAAGGAAAGAAGGAAGCTTATCTAAAACTTAGGCTGCAACCTCGCTCAAGGTTTAACTCAGAAAACCATTTTATGAATAAGTCTACTATCTCTGATCCTTTTATATTCTGTTTCCATTTTATAAGCCTAGGGTTCTCAAATCATTTATTAACAATTCTTTAACACTATGATTCTCTAAAAAACTTCAATGAACTCATCAATAAATTTAACCTAATCTGTATAAAGTTTGACAGTTTTCATCTTATGTGCTAGCATGTATGCATGTTCCATGACCAGATGACACACAAAAATTAACTGGAGCAGCATTGATACAGGCGTAATCACAGATATGTAATTGCCTTTGCTAATATAATTATAATGATGCACAGAAGTTAGGATCTTAGATCCTCAAGAGGGACAGTCCAAGCTTTGGGCTGTAGGGTTTTTAGCCCTGTAATGGACTCTGCATGGGGTTACTCTGATGAACCAAGAGTTGACTGTGGCTGCAGGAGAGGAACTGCTAACACTTCCCTGACATAATTGGGTGGGGGGGTGGTATAGCTCAAACATTGGAGTTCCATTCATAGTCAATGATCAGCTGCTAGCAGGAGTGGTCATGCTAGCCAAATGACACAAACAGTCATATCTCTGGGTGGCTGCTGCTCTCAGGTCCACGGGGCTTCCCAGGAGACAACATAGCTTTGGAAGGGACTGGTGCTTTTGAAAGTTCCTCTCACCTTTTTACTGCTGTATTAAAGCCTCTAGAGCTTGTTCACAGAACTTTTTGAAAACTAGACTGGTCCCATCCAATGCTTGCTTTGTTGAGTTTTTAAAGTGAAGGAGGCTAATCACTTTATTGTATCAAGTGTTTCAATCTATTAAGATTGTTAAGACTTTAATTGGCTGTCAAAAATTAAATTCATGTTCCTTTTTATTGTGTATACTTACTATAAATTGTGTGCTCCATGTGTGTGATTAAAACATCTATAAAATGCTAAAATATTTCAACTCCCACATCTCTCTGTGCATCAATATTTAAGAACAGCATTTGTGTGCAGCTAAAGTAAGAATAAATGTGTTATTTTTTTTAAAGCTATTGAAAAACTACGTCTTGGGAAATGTTTTGGTATATCAGAAAGTTTTATGGAAGCAACTTTTAGATTTTATATTTGTGGCTTTGTCTCTAACCTTCAATTCATTTCAGTTTTTAAATATTCTTTTCCATTCTTTAAGTTTCTTTAGATAAGTAAATAACGAATTTGAATTCATATTTGTAAATTCTCTTGGCATCTGGGACTATAATACATTTAGGTTTGAGAGTTTTTAAAAAAACTGAACGCTTCATTTTTATGCCAGTTCTGTTATTTATTTCCTTCCTTCTCTTCCTTCTCTTCCTTCCTTCCTTCCTTCCTTCCTTCCTTCCTTCCTTCCTTCCTTCCTTCCTTCCTTCCTTCCTTCTTTCTAAGAAGAGACTTGCTGTGTAGAGCAGGCTGCCCTTGAACTTGCTACAGTCGCCTGCCTCTGTCTCCTGACTGTTGGAGTTACACACAGACGCACACACTAGATTTCTTTCTAGTGTCTCTTGCTTTGTCCTTCCTTCTTCAGAGTGCAGATCATCCTTTGTCTCTGCTTTCCTCACAGGTATCTTTGACTTTGTCTTTACATTTCATCTTGCTCTGTAACTGTTGTTTGGCTTAGTCTATTTCAAACCTACAGCTAAGTTTTTAGAGAGCACAGTATCTTCTGGATGATTTTCAATACAATGAATGTTTTGTAACACATACACACCTGCATGGTAAAATACCTTTAAAATAAAAATATTATTCTTTTTTTTAAAAAATTGAGGGACATTTTAAGAAATGAAATTTCACTAAATATTGTGGGTACTATATCACTAATCTAGTTTATACCTGAAGCTTACTAATTTAAGTATGAAAATATAATTTTCTCTCATATTTTTTAAATTAGAAAAGATAATAATTAGGAAACCAGGAACCTGGAGTTGTTACTTTTGCAATGGAATGGTATGTAGGAAAACTGTTGGAGGGGAATGTCAACTTAAAACATACTTTCTGACAGAGAGTTTAAAACAACCAGAGATTTTAAATCATTTAGACTTATTAAACAAAATTAAAGATGGAAAAATAATCAATAAACTAATTTCAAAAGTATATCAGAATTACCTGTTAACATGCAGACTCTGACTTAAAGCAAGCAAGTAGAACACACTGGCTTTTCATGTGGCAAAGGTTTTCATAATTCTCTGTATTTAATTGATTTTTTCATCTACTAAGAGTTTATTTATTTCAGTTGATTTAGTTAAATACAGTTTTTGCTAGAAAAATTAAATGATACCAAGTTATAAAATATGGAATGAAACAAAACTGAATGTTAATAGCATTAAGTGTTACTATTAAAATGATAGACTGCCTTTTCTTTTTTCATGTCTATGCTTGAAAACATTTTAGTTAGTGTATATTACTTTTATAATCTGAAAAAATGTTACAATAGTGATTTTGAGAGAACTTACCATTTCCGAGTACATTTTGTGACCTTTGTTGTCTCTGGATTATGGAAAGTTGGTAGGAAGACCTTGAGCCACAGTTGACTTACCATGGGGGATCCTATCGCCTCTTTATTTGCCTCTTAGATTTCAGGTCAATAAAGGTTGACACAGAAGGGTCCGAGCAGAACATCCTAAATGCTGCACTTTACTTTGGCTGAGCAATACCTTTTCATAAACACAAGAGATAGAGGTCAAGTTCAAAAATGTCACTGTAACACTATAGGGAGTAATGCCCACTAATTTATATAATAAGTTAGATTTTTAACCTTTCTTTACTGTAAATAATTATTGTATCCACATTCTAGTTTTCTCTCTTAAGAGAAACACAGCTATAAAATGGCATTAGTTCACAGATGGCGTTTTCACCTTAACTCCATAAATCTAATTTTGAGGAGAATACTGAAATTTAGAAGAAAGCTCACAAAGCCATAATAACAGAGAGGAATGAGTGACACAATATAAGTGGTTTTGATTTCCTTTTTGCCATTTTTGTTGATGCAATCTGTGAGAAATGGCTCATTTTAGAGGCAGAACTTGTTCGGTAGAAACACGCTTTCTTCAACTCACAGTTTCATGTTGAAATTTAAGCATGGATTTCCTATGTTCCATTTATGGAATGGGAGCACCTGTTCTTTTTTGCGGTCGCAGGGGCTGAAGCACAGACTGAGAATAAGAAGCTGTTTTCAGATGAACAGGTCTCTGCTTTTAATCCTCCGTGGTCTCAGAGCTCTGTCCCTTGTGTTTACATTTGGAATGCATTTGAGGATTTTTGTTTCCAGTTGGAGAATATGTTCTCTCATTTCTGACAAGCCAAGATAACAATGAAAACTTGGGTTATTTGCCTGTCCCGGGTGAACCTTTATTTGAACCAAAGCCAGTTTACTTGATGTAGGTCTCCTTGCTAAAATTCCCTTAGGGGAATGGACACTATCACAGGAACTCATCTTCTGATACATTTATTTCAAATTCTACATAGGAGCAAGGATTCTTCACTTCTTCTGAGCCACAGCCTCTGACCAAAGGAAAGCCTACTATGTTTACATATGTTTACGTGTGGATAGGAGTCCAACACTCTACTATGTCCACAATTGACCTGTGTGCCACATGGATATTAGCAACCAATATATATCAAAAGATTGTCACATGCCATACATTGAGAAAAAGATGTCTAAGAATAAAAATGTTTAATTATGGTAGTAATGATAATCCATGATCCAGTTTTACTCTCTTTATTTTATAGATGAAGTCATTGAAGCTTAGATAAGTTACATAGTTGGCTGATGATATCACATCTCATACCTGGAAGTCCAAAATCTGAATTTGGTTCCTTCTGACAGGAGAACTTAAATTCTTTTTTTTTCTATGTTCATAGTAGTTTTATTTAGAGTAAAATTCTACTGTGTATACATGTCACATTTTTCTCTATCCATTATTCTACTGAAGGGCATGTAGCCTAGGCTGTCTGAGCTAAATATTTTCCCATCCATTCCTTTTTACCATTTGTGCATTAAATTTTCATTAAATGCTTTATATTGTAAAATGTAGCTATATTTAAGAGAGACAGAATGGAGACACTTCTTAAAGGTGTTCATAATTTGTCACAGAATTAGAAGATGAACATAAATGGCAATACCATGATGTTGAGTGACAGAGGATATAAGGCAGTGAGGAGACTGTTACCCTTCAGCAAGAATAATGGATTTGGATTTGGAATCTTTTTGGAGGAGGTTGTATTGGAACTGGGTTCGAACAGATGTATAGTTTTTCATTCTACACAAGTGTATCCTTGGGGGGACAATTTTTTTTCTTTTTTTTTATTAACTTGAGTATTTCTTATTTACATTTCGAGTGTTATTCCCTTTCCCAGTTTCCGGGCAAACATCCCCCTCCCCCCTCCCCTTCCTTATGGGTGTTCCCCTCCCCACCCTCCCCCCAACAGTCTAGTTCACTGGGGGTTCAGTCTTAGCAGGACCCAGGGCTTCCCCTTCCACTGGTGCTCTTACTAGGATATTAATTGCTACCTATGAGGTCAGAGTCCAGGGTCAGTCCATGTATAGTCTTTAGGTAGTGGCTTAGTCCCTGGAAGCTCTGGTTGCTTGGCATTGTTGTACATATGGAGTCTCCAGCCCCTTCAAGCTCTTCCAGTTCTTTCTTTGATTCCTTCAACAGGGGTCCTATTCTCAGTTCAGTGGTTTGCTGCTGGCATTCGCCTCTGAATTTGCTGTATTCTGGCTGTGTCTCTCAGGAGCGATCTACATCCGGCTCCTGTCAGCCTGCACTTCTTTGCTTCATCCATCTTGTCTAATTGGATGGCTGTATATGTATGGGCCACATGTGGAGCAGGCTCTGAATGGGTGTTCCTTCTGTGTCTGTTTTAATCTTTGCCTCTCTATTCCCTGCCAAGGGTATTCTTGTTCCCTTCTAAAGAAGGAGTGAAGCATTCACATTTTGATCATCCGTCTTGAATTTCATTTGTTCTAGTGCATCTAGAGTAATTCAAGCATTTGGGCTAATAGCCACTTATCAATGAGTGCATACCATGTGTGTTTTTCTGTGATTGGGTTACATCACTCAGGATGATATTTTCCAGTTCCAACCATTTGTCTATGAATTTCATAAAGGCATTGTTTTTGATAGCTGAGTAATATTCCATTGTGTAGATGTACCACATTTTCTGTATCCATTCCTCTGTTGAAGGGCATCTGAGTTCTTTCCAGCTTCTGGCTATTATAAATAAGGCTGATATGAACATAGTGGAGCACGTGTCTTTGTTATATGTTGGGGCATCTTTTGGGTATATGCCCAAGAGAGGTATAGCTGGATCCTCAGGTAGTTCAATGTCCAATTTTCTGAGGAACCTCCAGACTGATTTCCAGAATGGTTTTACCAGTCTGCAATCCCACCAACAATGGAGGAGTGTTCCTCTTTCTCCACATCTTCACCAGCATTTGCTGTCACCTGATTTTTTGATCTTAACCATTCTCACTGGTGTGAGGTGAAATCTCAGGGTTGTTTTGATTTGCATTTCCCTTATGACTAAAGATGTTGAACATTTCTTTAGGTGTTTCTCAGCCATCCGGCATTCCTCAGCTGTGAATTCTTTGTTTAGTTCTGAACCCCATTTTTAATAAGGGTTATTTGTCTCCCTTGATCAACTTCTTGAGTTCTTTGTATATTTTGGATATAAGCCCTCTATCTGTTGTAGGATTGGTAAAGATCTTTTCCCAATCTGTTGGTTGCCATTTTGTCCTAATGACAGTGCACTTTGCCTTACAAAGCTTTGCAGTTTTATGAGATCCCATTTTGTCGTTCTTGATCTTAGAGCATACCTTGCTAGCATTTTGTTATTTGTTTTCTTGATCATAGACGTGCTGACTGGGTAAGATGGGATCTCCAAAAGGTTTTAATTTGTTTTTCTGTGATGGCTAAGGATGGTGAGAATTTAAAAGAAAATACTTATTGGCCATCTGGGTTTTAACTGTCTACTCATTAGCCTGTTTACTGATTGGATAATGGGGTATTTCATATGTAATGTAATTTTTACATTAGTTCCTCCTACCCAAAGAGTGAAGTCTATCTGTTAGTGGAGATGTGCCACTAACAGGGTTAATCCAGTTGGGCCAGACAAAGAATTATCCCCAGAAAGGCTGGTTCTCCCTAAGCCATCCTAAGAAAACAGGATGGGTACTTTTCCTCCCAGAGAGCCTAGACACTTACTTAGTGTAGTCACTTACTAAGACACAAGCACATAGCTTTGTTAAGTCTGCCTGCTTTGCTGAGTTACTCAGAGAAACATAGTTTTGCCTTGTCTTCCTTCTATCATCTTGAATCACACTTTCCCTAAAACACTTCCTCATTCTTTCTCTGAAACTGCCTCTTCTTTTTGGCATGGTCATTTGTCTGCAACTTGGCTGTTTGCTTACCTCTACAGCTGAACTTGCTGCCCTAACTAAAAAGGCATTTTCTCCATATGTTCCATCCCTCCATCTTCCTCTCTTAGGCAGTGCTGAGATTCACTGCTTGCCTTTCCTAGATATTTTCTTGTAAGCTGTAATAGAAATTTCATTTTGCTTCTTTTAAGAATCTGTTCTTAAAATCTTTTGTCAACCAGACTGAGAACTGCAACTAGAGAACTCTGATTTCTCTAGTGATAACATCATCAAATCTGGTGGATTCTTGAGGTTTCTAGCAATATAATTTTTACAGATCTTTTTGTTTCTTTTTCTTCCCCTTTTTCCTCACTGTAGCTCTCCCCATTTTCTGACTTATGCTTACTACCCAATTCCTTCTATGAAGCCACAATTATACTTATACCTAAACCACAGAAAGAACCAATAAAGAGAGGGAACTTCAGACCAATTTCCCTTATGAATATTGATGCAAAAATACCCAATAAAATTCTAACAAACAGAATCCAGGAAAACATCAAAACGATCATCCATCATGATCAAGTAGGTTTCAACCCACGAATGCAGGGATTGTTCTATATATGGAAATCCATCAACATAATCTACTACATAAAACACTCAAAAACATTAAAAAACCCAAAACATATGATCATCTCAGTAGATGCTGAGAAAATATTTGACAAAATTCAATACCCCTTCACGTTAAAGCTCTTGGAATGATAAGGAATTCAAGGCCCATATCTAAATATAGTAAAAGCAATATATAGCAAACCAGTAGCCAACATCAAACTAAATGGAAAGAAACTTGAAGAAATCCCACTAAAATCAGGGACTAGACAAGGCTGCCCACTCTCTCCCTACTTATTCAATATAGTACTCGAAGTCCTAGCCAGAGCAATCAGACAACAAAAGGAGGTCAAAGGGATACAAATAAGAAAGGAAGAATTAAAAATATCACTATTTGCAGATGAAATATTATACTTAAGTGACCCCAAAATTCCACCAAAGAAATCCTAAACATGATAAACACTTAAGCAAAGTGACTGGGTATAAAATTAACTAAAAAAAAAAATCAGTAGCCTTCTTCTACTCAAAGGATAAACAGGCTGAGAAAGAAATTAGGGGAATTACAACCTTCACAATAGTCACAAAAAACATGAAATACCTCGGTGTTACTCTAACCAAACAAGTGAAAGATCTGTATAACAAGAACTTCAAGTCTCTGAAGAAAGAAATTGAAGAAAATCTGAGAAGATGGAAAGACCTCCAATGCTCATAGATTGGCAGGATTAACAGAGTAAAAATGGCCACCTTGCCAAAAGCAATCTCCAGATTCAATGCAATCCCCATCAAATTCCAACTCAATTCTTCATAAAGTTAGAAAGAGCAAGTTGTAAATTCATCTGGAATAACAAAATCCAAGATTAGCGAAAACTATCCTCAATAAAAGAACTTCTGGGGGACTCACCATCCCTAACCACAAGGTGTATTACAAAGCAATACTGGTTAAAAACTGTGTGGTATTGGTACAGAGACAGGCAGGTAGATCAATGGAATAGAATTGAAGACCCAGAAATGAATCCACACATGTATGGTCATGTGATCTTTGCAAAGGAGGTAAAACCATCCAGTGGAAAAGGATAGCATTTTCAACAAATGGTGCTGTTTCAACTGGAGGTCAGCTTGCAAAAGAATGCTAATCAATCCATTCTTATCACTCTGTACAAAGCTTAAGTCCAAGTGGATTAAGGACCTCTACATGAATTCAGATACACTCAAACTAATTGAAGAAAAACTGGGGAAGAACCTCAAAAACATGGGCACTGGAGAAAATTTCCTGAACAGAATACCAATGGTTTATGCTCTAAGATCAAGAATCTACAAAATCTTTAAATAAAGAAATCAAAATAGATATCAGAAAATGAAGATCACCCAAGCACATGGATTGACAGAATTACCATAATAAAAGTGGCCATCCTACCAAAAGCAACCTACAGATTCAACACAATTCCCATCAAAACCCCAACACAATTCTTCAATGACATGGAAAAAGCAATTCTCAAAATGATCTGGAAAAGCAAATAACCCAGAATAGTGAAAAAAAAATCTGAGCAATTAAATAACATCTGGGATAATCACCTCAAACTATCACCTCAAATAATAAAAACTGCATGGTATTGGTACAAAGATGGACATGTTGATCAATGGAATAGAAATGAAGATCCAGAAATAAAACCACACACATACAGACACTTGATCTTTGACAAAGAAGCCAAAAATATACAATGGAAATAAAAGAGAAAGCGTCTTCAATAAATGGTACTGTCCTAACTGTCAATCTATATGTAGAAAAGTGAAAATAGATATACATATCCGTATCAGCAAGTTCAAATCCAAGTGGATCAAAGACCTCAACAATAAGCCAGACACACTGAATCTAGTAGAAGAGAAAATGGGAAAGAGCCTCAAACTGATTGGCACAGGGGGAAATTTCCTAAACAGAACTCCAATGGCTCAGGCTCTAAGATCAAGAATTGATAAATGGGATGATGAACATTTAAGAAAAATTTCAGTCATTTGAGTTTCATCTTTGAGCCTCTCTCTTTAGTTCAATTTTTAATTAGATTCTTTTTCTAGTCACACAATTTTTAATTAGATTATTCATTTCTTGACATTCAGGGTCCATCAGGATTTTATATATTTTAGATGCTAATAACCCCCTATCGTGTGTGAAATTATTAAATATATGTATACAGTTACGTATATTCCTATTCTGTATGATACTGCTTTGGTTAACTACTGGTATCAATTATTATACAGAAGCATTTTTAGCTTCATAAGGTCTTATTAATTAATTGTTCTTTTATTTTTGAGGATTTTTTGGTTATCCTGTTTTTTATTTTTTTGGCTTGTTGGTTACATATAAAGTTGAAGGTTTTTTTTCAGCTTTTTGTAAATAATTCTATTGGAATTTTATGAGGATTGTATTGAATGTGTAGATCGCTTTTTAGTAGGATGGCTATATTCACATTATCAATCTTACCAATCTACAAGCATAGGAGATTTCTATTTTCTGATATCTTCTTTAATATCTTTCTTCAATCTCTTAAAGTTTTTAATATAAAACTATTGATACAAAGATATATACATGTATATTTGTAGTTACTATGAAAGCCTACTGTTTCCCCATTTCTCAATCTTTCACTTGTAAATATAAAGGTATTGATTTATGTGTATTAATTTTGTATCCTGCTACTTTGATTACCATGATTCTCAGTTGTAGAAGATTTTACACTTTTCATTTTTTGGTATAAAATTATATGATCTGCAAATAAAGATACATTGACTTCTTCCTGTCCCATTTGAACTTCAAGTACTATATTGAATAGTTATGGCAAGAGAGGACATCCTTTTTTGTTCCTGATTTTAGTAGAAATGCTTTGTTTTTCTCTTTATTTATGATGACTTTGGATGGGGCTTGGTGTGAATTTCCTTTATTATGCTCACACATTCTTCTTACATCTCTAGTTTATCTGGGAACTTTTACTATGAAAAGATGTTGGATTTTTCCCAAGGTCTTTTCAGCATTTTTCTTTTCATCTTTCAGTTTGTTTATGCAGTTGATAAAGTAAGTTGGATGTGGGCAATTTTGAACTATGTATTCTTGAGATAAAAGCTGATTTGATCATGGTGGTACATTTGATGTATTCTTGGGATTTGTTTGCCAAATTTGTAACGACAGCTTTGCATCATGTCCATAAGAAGTATTGGTTGATTGTTGGATATTTGTGTGGTTTGGTATCAGGGCAATAGTAACTTTGAAAAAATAATCATCAAAAGTTCATCCAGTTACTATTTAGTAGAATAATTTGAGAAGTATTGGCATTAATTATTCTTTAAATGTCTGGTAGAAGTTTTTGCTAAAGTCATCTGGCTTTGAGTTTTTTGTTTAAGAGACTTTAAATTAGTGCATGTATTTCACTAGGGAGTTTTGAGTCTGCTTAAGTTGTAGCATCTTACTTTAATTTTAATTGATACTATATTATAAGAAATTCATAATAAAACAGACATGGTAATAACTGGAGTCAAGTAGAAGAACTGGGCATAATTATATGAAGACCTGAGTTTTGTCAAAGAGGCAAAATGGCACACTAAAGAAATGGCAGTCTCTTCAACTAAAGGTGCTGGTCAAACTGGATGTCTGCATGTAGAAGAAGGAAAACTGACATTTATAACCCTGCACACACTCCACTTCAAATGGATTTAGGCCCTCAACATAAGACAAGATTTCCTGTATTAGAGTTGAAAATAAGGTAAGGAGTAGGCTTCAAATCATTGTCACAAAGAAGCACTTTCAGACACTGATAACTCAGACACTAAGAATAAAACATAATAAATGAGACATCACAAAACTAAACTGCTTCAGTACAGCAAAAGACAATATCAGTAGACCAAAGCAGCAGCCTACAGAATGGGTAAAGATCTTTAAAATTATATATGTGATAGAGGATTACTATCTAAAATATATAAAGAGCTAAAAAAAAGTGTGGAAGCTGGGAATGTAACTGCCTCAAGATCCAGTTATCCCACTCTGGTTCATACCAGAGGACTCTCCACTTTACCACAGAGATATTTGCCCATTCAAGTTCATTGCTGATCTAGTTATAGACAATAGCCAGTATCTTCAAACAATCTAGATATTCATCAACTAATGGATCAATAATTAAAATCTGGCAAACTTTTCCAGTAGAATATTATTTAGCTATTAAGAAAATGAAATTATGAAATGCTCACGTAAACGGACTGAGGCAGGAAAAAAAATCATCCTGACTGAGTTAACCCAGACCAGAAAAGACAAATATTGTATTTATTCTATTATATATGAATGCTAGATTTTTAATCTCTCAAAATATGTGATATAATCCAAATGCTACCTACATATTAAGAGACTTAATGTAAAAACAGAATCTCCTAAGAAAGGAGAAATAGAATATAATGTTAAAGAGACACAAAGAGGAAAGTTGGACGATTAAGTAGGGAGGTGGGTGGTAGAGAAGGGTGAAGGAGATGACAGTGGTAGATACAGCAATCAGTGAAAGCCATTTGAAAAACGGTATGCAAAGCTACTGTTATAGAAGTTCTTAAAATATATACATATATGAAAGAAATCTAAATGGAGTCACCAAATAATAGGGGACATAGTGCCCTACTAGACATCTTATACCTCCAATTGCCTGTGCCATGAATTTGTTTCATCTTGTTCAGTTGTTAGCTAAACAAGTCCCATAGACCAGCTCCCTCAAATATTATGAACTATTTCCCAGGCTACTCTTTAGATCTGATAGTAAGGCCATATTGCTTAAAACACATTTTACTAATGCTTTCAAACATGGAGAAACTCACCTGGTTCTTAACTGGAATCCTCATTCCTATTGACTAACATTTATGATGCTGGTAAGCACTTTATATGTTACTGGTAGGTAAAAGTCATTATCTATTTCTCCCTGCTATGAAGCCTGTGATATACAAGAGTGACCTTACTTACTAGATATATTGGCACAGTTTTGGCAGAGATTTTACAGGAGTACCTAACCACTTTTTGATTGGATTCTGGACTAACTCTATGAAATGGAAGCCATAGCTGACACTATTAAAGTGGCCAAGCTCCTAGATTGGCCATGAGCCTAGGGAAAAATCAAATATTCTTATTCTATTATAGGAACATAGCCATGGAGTGACTCCCCATGACGTGTTGCTTCATTTAACCCACTTCAAAGAAACTTCTTCGCACAGATAGGAATTAATGCAGAGATCCACAACTGGATGATATGCAGAAGGTGAGGGACTTGGGAGGACTCAGCATTAAAGAGGATGTCTTCATCGTACCCTTGCCTGCAAGGCTCAAGGATCTATGTGGAAGTGGTGGTAGAAAAAAAATTAAAAGCCAGATATTATGGATGACTCAAAGGAGACAGTGCTTTCCCAAAACAAAAGGACTGATACATATATTAACTCACAGAGATGGTGGTAGCAAGCACAGACTTGCACATGTTTGAGGCAGGTTTCAGGACTTAGAAGGGGAAATAGACATGACTGGCAAATAGAAAATCAATTTTCTACAGTGAAGTTTCACTGGACATATCAACCACCCTTCAGGGCAAATCCTATGCTCAGGAGAGGCTGGCCAACACACAAGGAACTCAATGGAAATTTTGTGATCTTTTTGTTTCATTTTGCTTTATGTGGATGTTTTTACTTATTTGGTTTAGTTTTATTTCCTCCCCACTCTGTGTGTGTATATATGTGTGTTATATTTGTGTATGCTTTTGTTTTTTTCTTGTATTTTGAATGAATGGAGAGAGAGAGAGAGAGAGAGGAGGAGAGAGAGAGAGAGAGAGAGAGAGAGAGAGAGAATGTTTAGTGGGTATGGAGGAGGAAAATCTGGGAAGAATTGGGGGAGAGAGGAAAAACAATCAAAATGCATTGTGTAAGTTTGTTTTTCAGTAAAAGAAAATCTCCAAATGTCAAAAAAGGTTAATTTTTTAAACTAAAATATACACATTAGCTGGCAGTGTTGGTGTATTCATATAATGCCAGAACTTAGAAGGGAGAGGAAACAGAATTAAGGATTAAAGCCATGCTAAGATGATATGTCAGTTTAATTATAGAAAACTTGCTGCAAAACAAACAAAACAAACAAACAAACAAACAGCTAAGTAAGCCAACAAACAAAAAATACTTCGGCTGAATGAATGTTAAGAAATAACTATGTGTTGCCCAGCAGCAAATGTTTTTGCCATTAACGATAGATATCTCCTGAAGGTATGAAAAAGAAAACAGTATTACATGGAAGCTAAATTCTAAAGTGGGTTGAAATTGCTATACTTGTGTCTGAAGAAACACAGACTTTTAGGCAAACACAGTAAGAGGAGACGGAGAAGATCTCTGTGTTATTATCAAGGGGATATTTAATGATGAATAATATTATTGAATATACATCTATACAAACACCAAATGCAATAACCAATTCTGTGACGCTTGTTAGACCTAAATAGTAAGATTAGCTCCCATATGGTAATAGTGGGAGATGCACTGTTCCACTTTCTTCAGAGACTGATCCTCCAAAGATGTCAACAAGAAGTGTTGTTATGCCATAGGTTAGTAAACCTTAGGAGGCATTTACAGAACATTACAACAGTGCACATTTTATTACCATAGGGTTTTACCTAGAGTAATGCATATAGTTTACTACAAAACAAATACAACATGTAATTTACTACAAAACAAATCTTAAAATGTTTAAAATATTGCAGCTATAACTTGTATCTTTTCTTATCAAGTACATGCCTGGTGTCTGTGCAAGCCAGAAAGGGCATCGAATACTCTGGAACTGAAGTTACAGATGCTTGTGAGCTGCCAGACACAGACATAGGTACTATGATTTCTCTCTTACAGGAAAATGATGGTGTCAACCTGGAAGGGTGGTGTGAGTGGACATAGGGGTACCTGGGGCTGGAAAAAAGGTTGTTAGATATGATTAATATAATGTATGTCAATGTGAAACAATCACATAGTATTAATAAAATATCTTTTGACTGTAATATACCTTTTTCATGTAAGTAAACTATAGATATTTTCTACCATATATGTGGCTTTTCTTTTGGATCAATCTAGTTTTTTTTATAATGGGCTCATTTTTCTTCAGTTTTTTTTAAAAGTTACAGATATTTATTTTCTAGAATATTTGGTATCTTATTTTTCATATTTAAGAAATTTAATCATTTTGGATTAGTTTTTTCATGTGGCATGAAATAGTGGTCAAATTTCATTTTCTACATGGAAATCCACTTGATCTAGCATGCTTTTCCTAGGTGGTAAAAGACGTCCTCTTTACCGTGGTTGTGTAAGTCTTGTGGCATAAGTCACAGATTTATGGATTTTGATTCCTGTTTGGTATCACTTGGCAAATTTCGTATTTACTCTGCACACAGTGCTTTCCTTCAATTATTATAGCTTCATAAATGTCTTGATATCTGGGTGTAAAACGTATTACTGTGCTAATGGAAAGTATAGAATTATTCAAATTACCTATTCTATGCCAAACCAAACGTTTTTAAGAAAAATAATTGATTTAAACTTTTTATTACAAGATATCTCCCCACCTATTCCCTGCTTGCTGGGTCCACCTGGGACACAGCCAGCACAAGTTTTTCCGCATGAAGACAAGGTCTGTGAAGCCCCAGAAATACCCAGGTTAGATCCTGTCCCATGTATCCCTTGCCTGCTGGATCTACTAGGGGAACATACAGTCAGAAGTGGAGAGCTGCTCTCTTTCCCCTGGGCTCCATTGTTAGGTCCAAAGTTCTACCTGCCTCCTCAAGGAGTCCTATAAGCATTAGGAACACTCAGCTAACACTAGGGACAACCAGATGGATAAAGGACAGTGTAAGAACATATGCTACAACCAGAGCCAAGCTATATCCACCTACCATAAACCCTGGATATCCTAAACCAGCCAAATCACAAGAAGATGACTTTAAATCTAATCTTATAATGATGATAGATGCCTTAAAGAGGAAATGAATAAATCTCTTTAATACAGGAAAATACAATAAAATAGATGAAGGGAATGAATAAAACTGTTCAAGATCTGAAAACAGAAATAAAATAAAGAAAACAAAAGCTTAAGGAATCCTGGAGATGGAAAACCTAGGGAGGAGAAGGGGAACTACAGACACAAGCATCACCAACAGAATACAAAGGATGGAAGAAAGAATCTCAGGCATGGAAGATATAATTGAAGAAATCAATACATTGGTCAAAGAAAATGTTAGATGTAAAAAGTTTCAGACAAAACCATCCAAGGCAGCTGGGTCACTATGAGAAGACCAAACCTAATGTAAAAAGAGGGAGAAATCTCCCTGGTCAAAAGCCCAGTAAATATTTTCAACAAAATCATAGAAGAAAACTTCCCCAGAATAAAGAAATAGAAGGAAAGGGCCTGATGGTTTTAATATAGAATTCTATCAGACTTCCAGAGAAGAGCTAATACCAATATTCTTCAACTACTCCACAAAATAGAAATGGAAGGAACAATGCTATGTTCATTCTATGAGGCCACAGTCACTCTGATACCTAAAACACACAAAGACTCAACAAAGAGAATTTCAGACCAGTTTTTTGAACATTTACATACAAATGCTCAATAAAATACTTGCAAACTGAATCCAAGAAGTCATCAAAAATATCATACACTATGATCAAGTAGGCTTCATCCCAGGGATGCAGGGATGGTTCAACATATGAAAATTTGTCAATGTAATTCACCATATAAACAAACTGGAAAAAAGCCTCATAATCATCTCATTAGATGCTGAAAAGACCTTTGACAAAATTCAACACCCCTTCATGATAAAAGTCTTGGGTTGATCAGGGATACAAGGCCCATACCTAAACACAATAAAGGCAGTATACAGCAAGGCAATAACCTATATCAAATTAAGTGGAGAAAAACTTAAAGCAATTCCACTAAAATAAAGGACAAGGCTGTCCTTCTCTTTATATCTCTTCAATATAGTATGTGAAGTTCTAGCTAGAGCATTAAGACAACCTAAGGGAGATCAAGGGGATACAAATTGGAAAGAAAGAAAATATCACTATTTGCAAATGATAGAATATATAAATCATTCCAAAAATTCTACCAGAGAATACCTTCAGCAAATTGGCTGGATACAAAAATCAATTCAAAGAAATCAGTAGACCTCCTCTATACAAATGATAAATGGGCTGAGAAAGAAATCAGGGAAACAGCATCCTTCACAATAGACACAGGTATCGTAAAACATTTTTGTGTAACTCTAACCAAGCAAGTGAAATATCTGTATGACAAGAACTTCAAGTCTTCAAAGAAAGAAACTGAAGAATATATCAGAAGATGAAAGGATCTCCCATGCTCATGGATAGGTAGAATTAACATAGTAACAATGTCTATCACACCAAAAGCAATCTACATATTCAATACAATTCCCACCAAAATTCCAACACAATCTTTACAGCCTTGGAAGGAAAAACTCTCAACTCTATATGAAAAAAAAAAGACAAAAAGGCAGCAGCAGCACCACCAACAACAGCAACAACAACAACAACAAGGACAATAACAAAACTCAGATAGCAAAACCAATCCTGTACAATAAAAGAACTTCTGGAGATATCACACCCCGATCTCAATCTGTACTACAAATCAATAGTAATGAAACCCACATGGTATTGACATGAAAATAGACAGGTTGATCATTGGAATTGAGTTGAAGTCCCAGAAATAAATAAATAGAATTAGAAGGAATGTTGCCATATTCATTCTATGAGGCCACAGTCATTCTGGTACCACATACCTATGGACACTTGATTTGGGACCAAGAAGCCAAAATCATACAGTAGAAAAAAGAAAGCATCTTTCTAATGGTGCTGGCCTAAATGGATGTCTGCATGCAGGAAAAAGTGAATAGATCCATGTTAATCACCAGACACAAAACTCATTTCCAAGTGGATCAAAGATATCAGCATAAAATTGGATATACTAAATCTAATAGAAGATAAAATGGAGAACAGCCTTGAACGCAATGGCACAGGAGACTTCTTGAAAAGAACATCAATAGTGAAGGGACTACAATCAACAGTTAATAAATGAGACCTCATGAAAGAGAGAACCTTCTGTAAGGCTAAGGACATCATCAATAGGACAAGACAGAGCCTAAAGAAAGTGAAAATATTTTCATCATCTCTACATATGATAGAGAGCTAATATTAAAATTATATAAAGAGCTCAAGAAGTTAAACATCAACAAATCAAGTAACCAAATTAAAGTTGGGGTATACAGAGTTTAACAGAAAATTCTCAACAGAGGAATCTCAAATGACCAAGAAATACTAAAAGAAATGCTTAATGTCCTTAGCCATTGGGCATATGTGAATCAATACAACTTTGAGGTTTTATCTTATACCTGTCAGAATGGCTAAGATTAAAAACTCACCTGACATCACCTCTATAATTCTGCTGTCTGCCTTTGGATCCTTTTCCATTAGCTGGGCTGCATTGTCTGGCCTCAGTGGGAGAAGGTGCATTTAGTCCTATGGGACTTGATTTGCTGGGGGTGGTAGGGTGTAGAGGTAGTGGTTGGTACCACAGGGAACTCCTCGTTCTCTGATGAGAAGGTGAGGGGGAAATGGGGAAAAGGAGATGGGAAGATGGAAATGGGATAGAGGAGGGAAGGGGTCTGTGATAGGGATGTAAATTGAATAAATAAATAATTTACTGCAGATACTTACAGCCAACCAGTAGGACTGAGCAGGGGATCCCTGTGGAAGACTTAGGGGAAGGACTGAAGAGGATTGTATCCCCGTAAGAAGAACAACAGTATCAACTAACCTATCAACTAACAGGATCCCCCAGAGCTCCTGGAAACCAAAGAGCATACATGGGTTGGTCTGCAGCCCCTGCTATCTTGTTAGCAG
The DNA here is from genome assembly GCF_011064425.1 of Rattus rattus. Lineage (NCBI taxonomy): Eukaryota > Metazoa > Chordata > Mammalia > Rodentia > Muridae > Rattus > Rattus rattus. Next base: position 72,881,389 of record NC_046165.1, read on the forward strand.
AGGGCTGCCTTGTCTGGCTTCAGTGGGAAGGATACACTTGGTCCTGTGGAGGGCTGATGACCCAGAGAAGGGGCATTCTACAGGGGTGAGGTGGGAGTGGCTCGGTAATGTGGGAGGGTGGGTGGGGGGAGCACCCTTTTAGAGGCAAAGGGGAAGAGGAATAGGTGGAGGGCTTATGGAGGGGGTCAGAAAAGGGGGATAACATTTGAATTACAGATAAAATAATAATAAGAAAAAGAACCACCAATTTTAAAAGAATAAAACAAAATAAAATGCTTTTATTTTTATTATTTATTATTACATTTATTTATTTATTTTGTGTGTCTGTAATAGATCTTCATGCCATGTTGTGCATGTGGAGGTCAGACAGCTTGTAAAAGCTGATTCTCTCCTTCTATCATATATGTCCAAGGGAAATTCGGGCCATTAGCCTTGTCAGCACCTTTACCTGCCAAGCTGTCTTTTCGCTCCAAAGTTTTTTTTTAATTATTTTTGAAAGATATTGTTATCATAAAAATGATACATGCCTATTAAAAACCTAGCAGAAAAGTATAAAGAAGTTTTAATAGCTTGCAGAGCTATTCTAGGTCCCTTTATATTTTTCATTTCTAGTCTTCCCTTTCTTCACACTTCATTTATATCCATCTTATATATGTACACAGCCAGCTTTCAAATCTGGATGTATATGCCATTTGTCAACAGTGTCATTTAATATTCTGCTAATAATATGTTGTCTTTTCCCCCATAGTACTAAAAAGCCCTGAGATGCAACAATTTCTTTCTTTTCTTTTTTTTTTCATTTTTATTAACTTGAGTATTTCTTATTTACATTTCAGTTGTTATTCCCCTTCCCGGTTTCTGGGCCAACATCCCCCACCCTTCCCCCTCCCTTCTCTATGGGTGTTCCTTCCCATTCTCCCCCCCATTACCCCTCCCCCAACAATAACGTTCACTGGGGGTTCAGTCTTGGCAGGACCAAGGGCTTCCCCTTCCACTGGTGCTCTTACTAGACTATTCATTGCTACGTATGCAGTTGGAGCCCAGGGTCAGTCCATGTATAGTCTTTGGGTAGTGGCTTAGTCCCTGGAAGCTCTGGTTGGTTGGCATTGGAGACACAACAATTTTATTCATGTAATAACATTTGAATCTGTTAGAAGAAAGTGAGAGTACCCCACTCTTTTTGTTTGAAGCTAAGCATAATAAAAATTGATAGCAAAAGAACAGAGATGACATCCAAGACAAATAATATGTGGCCTGAGCCAGGGCTCTAAGCCCTGTGCAGATTTCAGTTCCTTTTGACTGATACACGTTAAATCAACAGATTTGACTCATGCAATGCTCTGAGTGTGAGAAACTTGAGCTAGAGGAACCGACTACTGGACACTGGATAAACTGGAAATGCCATTTCCACTTAAATGACTCATCGATTCTCCGCCTCTTCTAGAATTGTACATTTTACCAAACAAGTGAATATTTTACACATAATAGTAGCAGGATGGATTTATTTTGAAAAGTTTTGTAAAAACATACACAGGATTGCACAAACCTCTCTGCCTTGTGTGCTGGAACGCGCTAGCACAGAAAAGAATTGTTTTCTGAATGAATATTTTCCAGTGTTTTAAAAGACTTCCCAACCAGTGGTATTTAATATAGCATTTAAAAATATACTATTTTTGCCCCACTTTTGAGTCCGTGCTCTAGTGATGAGAGAGCATTCTTGCTGCTGCTGAAAGGATTTTCTGCACAGCAACATCCCGGACAGCCCTTAATCTTCTCTTTCTTTTCCAGCTTTTCTGAGCCGTTGCTTCAGTTGCTCACAGAAAGTGTTCCACTCCATTTTCCCTTGGGACAAATCAAAATAGTCCTCCTTCTGGAGCCATCGGGAGAGGCGGTGGTAACTATGGAGCTTCTGCCTATCAAGGGGCTCCAGAAACAGCAGCAGAAGGCAAGTGGTCCTGGGCCTGGCTATCAAATGGTAAGTGGCCAGTCTTAACTCTAGATTGCACCAGGGACTTGCTAAGGCCTGACCTGTGAGCACACAGAGGATGGCTCTGCTTTTGCCCATGCTGGCAATCGTGGATTCCATCCTGTCAGTTCCAATCCCAAAGTCCCTGGCAGGCAAGCACAGCCTCAAGCCCTCACCTTCAGGAGGGGCTTTCTCCAAAACCGGAACCAGTTCTTCCAGCACCCAAGCTTGGTCCTCTTCACAATAGGATATAAAGACATCGTAGTTGAATTGCCCTCTGAGGCTATGTCCGCCTAATTTCCACCAACAGGTGTGAAAGAGTGTCCAGAGGTGATGGAGCCAGGACCATTTATGACAGCTAATTAGAGGAAGGATTATCAGCAGAAGCAGCAGAGAGAAACTGGTGAGGAAGCCCCAAAACTCAGTGCCATGTGGGCAATTGGTAGCAAGGAAGGAGAACAGTAGAGTTTTGGAGTAGTCGGAGGCATTAGCCATGCAGATGGGTTTTTCCAGCCCATAAACGAAAGTGTTTGGGGCCCGTGTAGCCCAAGACTCCAGCCAGGAAGTTTCACACTGGCAGGCAAAAGTGACATCTGAGAAATAAACATACTGAGGCATCTGAGGAATGAACTCCTGAAGGTTGCTGTTCATCTCCAGGGCTCTTTCGGAGTTGAGCAGCAGCAGTTTGAGGCTCTGCAAACCCTTAAAGCTGGACACAGAGAGGTTCTTGAGATTTAGGTGACTCAATGCCAGTACCTGTAACTGAGGCACCTCGTTGAGCAGCATCTCTAGCTTCACCGTACTTGACTCGTAGAAAAAATTAAGGTTGCCCAGCTCTAGCACACGCAGCCTGGGCATCTCAAATAGATGGAGGTCTACTGCTTCGTCATTTCTACACCATACAAAGAAGTACTCCAGGAGGGGAAGCTGTGGTGGGAAGAAACTCTGGAGTTGACTGGTTGACAAGAAGATACTGTAGCCACGCAAGGTGAGGCGACATAGGGAGGGAAAATGAATTGTGGTGGTTTTTGGTTCCAGTAACAGATTGGAAGTCTCTAAGGTAAGGTTCTCCAAGAATAAGAATGGCTCTCCGCTTGGAACCATAAACTGGATATATGTTTCTGCTTGTATTTCTAAGCTGAGGAGCATTGGGAACCAGAGACGATATATTTCCAGCGTTGGAAAAGAACCCAGTTGTAGATGTCTTAGCATCTTGGGACCCTGAAGTTGTGTGCCTGAGATATGCTCTAAGTAAGTGCCCAGAAGGTTCAAGGTAGTCAGCGCAGGAAGATGAGAGAGCCATCCTGGTTTGAGTACTTTAATTTGATTCCAACTCAAGTCTAGTGTCCTCAGCCACCTCAGTCCCTGCAGGCTCTCATTGGATAAACTAGAGATGTTATTGCCACTCAGCCAGAGCTCCTGGAGCTGTGAAAGGAAGGAGAAATTCCCACGGGGTATTTCACAGAGTTGATTGTGGGACAGATCTAGCACTTTTAGGTTTGTGCTAAACAGTCCTTCTGGAAGCTCCAAGATTGGGCCAAGCTTATTCATAGATAGGTTGAGCTTCTGAAGCTGGGGTAGAGTACGCAGGAACCTGACGGGAAGTGATTGCAGATGGTTACCATGAAGGCTGAGGAATTTCAGGGCTTTCAAACCTGGGATATCTCCATTTCCTGAGATGTTTTGGATTTGGTTCTTCCCAAGATCAAGTGCATAAAGCTCAGTGTAGCCGGTCACACTTGCAGGCAGTTTTTCTATACCCGTACCCACGAGGGAGAGGAAGTGCAAGTGGAGCAGTCCTGAGCTTGTGAGATCAAGTGCTCTTAGTGGGGTGCCATCCAGTATTAGGGAATGGAGTGTGAGGCCATACAAATCTCTGATACCTGCCTGCTTCAGCTGAAGGTTGTAAGATAAATCCAGCACCTCTAGAAAGGGTGTCCTTGGTTTGGTATTGGGTGTAGAAGAGGCACCCAGCAGTAGATCTGGGAAGAGTCTTTGAAGTTCCTGCAACTTTGTCAGGCAGCTGGTCCTCATGGTTAGATGCCTGAGAGTGGTTGGCAAGTAGATGCTGTGGTTATAAGTCAGGCAGTATCCTTGAAAGGAAAGACTACTAAGGGATCTGAGAGACTCTAAACTATCTGGAGGGAGGAACAGACTTAGGCAACAGGGAGCGTGATGCTCAAAAAAAAGGTACTGTAGCTGGTCCAGGCCTTGGAAAGTCCTAGATGTGATGTTGGTTGTACCCAATTGAAGCCTTAGAAGCTGTAGGGAGTAGAAGCCATCAAAGGCATTCGCTGGCAAAGTAGGAACCATGCCCTGGAGGCAGAGCACCTCTGTATTTCTGGGCACTTTTTCTAGGGTTTGATTTATGTTTTTAACATTGGAACAAGATGCCAAAAGGTGCAGCCTTGGGGCCAAGGTACAGAATGGGATGTAGGAGGAAAGGTTAGGAAATAACAAGCTGTCTGCTATGATGCAATCAGGGATAGTCCATGCCCAGCCGGTCAAGTTAAGGCTCACAAAAGTCAGTAGTATCAGAACGAGGAGAACAGAGTGGAACAGATGTCTTTCCATCTTTGGCATTGATTCTAGAAAAAGAGAGGGAAAGAAAGTGGTAACAGCTTATAGTGATGAGAAATCCCAGTCTGGGCTTTTTAATATGCTTAACATCCTTGGGATTTAGGGACATATTGGAAAATATCTCTTTAATAAAGATATTAGTGACACATTTGACAAGCAGAGAGTCAAGTTGTGGTCACTGATGTGTGACTCCAATCAGGTAGGAAACAGAATTATGGGGCTACAAGAGGTCCCAAGAAACCTGTGATGCTTTATCTCCCTGCTGGGGATAACTGGCTCATGCTACTAAGTTTATTGAAGGAAACCATCACCCAAATCAAGGCAGAAAACTGTACTGTTCATTAGAGAGTACACTGGAAAAGGGAATCATTATATCTGAAGAAAATTCTTAGCCATATGACAATGGTGGGCTATTGTCCTTCTTTACTAATGAGGCCATGAAGTTAAGTTACATATCTTACTCAGAAAAAGCAGCAAGTGCCAGACGTGAGATACAGTCAATATTTTTCCTACCAGGATTAGTGGTCTGACGTAAATGTTCCCAGACAGAACTAAGGAAACATTTCAGGTAGAATTTAGGGTTGAGTTTAGGGAGACAATATTCAAAAAATAGTTCAGGTAAAATATTTAAAGGAAATAAAATAAGCTAATAAAAACAGAAAAAAAAAGTCTTGATACTTTTGAGCCTAGAGTCTAGCACTAGGGCTGTAGGGGAGTGGTGGTGGCAAACTGACTATGTTCTCATTATTTGTGTCTCTTGACTCATGGGGAGGGGGCACTGTTAAATTAGTGGTCATGAAAGCCCCTGGAAGGTTAGGAAGAAACAGGAAGGTAGTCTGTTGTTCTGGGGATTACAGGCAACAGTTACAAGTGAAGGGCAGTAACGCATGCCCTTGTGCAGAGACTACAGCAAGAAATGCCATGAACTTCACCACTTTCTCTTGGTCACTATTTCTCCTGTGTGATGAGGTACTAACTCTGGAGGCATGGAAGGATATTGTGTCCAAGGGTCTCTGTCTCGGTCTCTCTGTTTCTGTCTCCATCTCTGTCTCTGTCTCCATCTCTGTCTCTGTCTCTTTCTGTCTTTTTCTCTCTCTCTGTCCCTCTCTCCGTCTCTCTCTGTCTGTGTCTCTGTCTGTCTCTGTCTGTCTCTGTCTGTCTCTGTCTGTCTCTGTCTGTCTGTCTGTCTGTCTGTCTGTCTCTCTCTCTCTCTCTCTCTCTCTTTTCCTGAGCCTCAGATATCACTGAAGTTTAGAGTCTGGAACTTCATCTTCTAAATGGCATGGTGTCAATGTCATTGTAGATGCCCTTTGTTTATCTCACACCATCTTTCTATAGCAAAGGGTGTATTCTCCTCTTCTCTTTATGTTTCTCTTTTCTTCTTTTTTCCTTCCTTCCTTCCTTCCTTCCTTCCTTCCTTCCTTCCTTCCTTTCCTTTCCTTTGAGCCTTGAAGTGTCAAATAGTGTACCATTGTAACTTAAGCTTCCCTTTTCTTTTCAGTTTATCTAGGATGAATTCAGGGACTGAAAGAGACCTCAGATGAAGGAGACTCAGTGACCTTGGTTCTGAGAACCAGGCACTATAGAAGAATGGTTTAGATAGCAACTTCTGTCTCAAGATATTAGGTTTGATATTGTAACCCAACAGACATACATAGATTATTCAAGAACTACCATGTCTCTCTTGGTCACCTAAACTGTGCCAACACTTAGCCCAACTGTCCCAAGATTCTGTCTGGTCACCATTGGCCCTGGTCTTTGTCTCTCTCTCAAGAGAGGTAGATGCTTAATGGTTTGCTTTCTTCCCTGCTGGTGTCACTAAGACTCATCTGCTTTCTTCAGAAAATCCTATGTTATGAGGAAAGCATTTCTTACCTTTGAGCATGGGGTGGTGGAGACATTCACGTTCTCAAGAAGAGTTCTCTTTCATCACTCATAGCCAGAGAGGAAAACCTTTCTCTCCCCTCCACCTGCTCTGCTGCACAGAACTATGTTATAGGTGGAAAGTTCAAGGGAAGAGCGAGTACTTAGTGAATTTTAGGAAAAGTGGAACATGACTTCTCCTAAGACTGTCTCCTTTTCTTTCAGTTTCATGACTTCCTCTTTCCTAGTGTACTCTGTGGGTTTCAGTTCTCACATATTTTGTTCTCACATCCTCCTGACATCTGAAAAAAGCAGTCTTCATTTTGCTGGACTGTTCTGTCTTTTAAAGTAGGAGAGGCTCATGCTTTCTGCCACTTCTACCCTTCTTTTGTCTTCGGACTACTGTTACTAGAGGGTTTTCAGGTGTCCTGGGATGGGACGCTCAGGTCCTTCTGCCAAGCAACAAACAGAACTAGATACAAAGTCGTAGGAGTAAAGATGGCAGTGAAAGCACAGACTCCATTGCACAGGAAATGCAAGCTCCAGCAAACGTGCAGCCTCAAAGATGGTGAGGTTCCAGAGATTTTATTAACAAAAAGCAATAAAGAGTTTTCTGAAGGGTAGGTCTTTGTTTGGCTGCTAGGGACAATTTGTTTGTTGGAGGGCACTTGTACAATTCTTGTGGCAATCAAGGGAAGCTCAAATGATCATCTTCCATGGTTGTTGGGTCTGAGAGTTTGTCATGTAAGCCTGAGTCTGTGTTCTTTTTTCACCACTAGTCCTGTGTGTGTGTGTACACATGTGTGCTCACATGCATACATGTTTGCAGGCGTCTGTGTGGTGATCAGAGGACAAAATGAGTGTTGATACTATGTTGGTATCACAGGCCTTTTACCTTATTTTAAACAGGGTCTCTGTTGTTTTTGTATTGTGTGCGCCACTGTTTTGGTCCAAGAGCTTCCAGGGATTCCCCTGTTTTCCTGTCACATGTATTTGATTAATCTCCTTTTTCTCCTTCCTTCTCTACTCATGCTAAGATCTTTGCCCTTTTATGGTCCCCTTTACTAGTTTCATAGTTTCTAGTTTCATAGTTTCTAGTTTCCCTCTCTCCAGAATATTCTCACATATGCAAAATTTTTAAAAAGTTTCCTCCACACATGGAGGAAAATACCATTTACCTTTCTGAGTCTAGCTTCTTGATTCTAGTCTGAGTGACAAATTATTAAAAATAAAAATCAAGGCTATCATAACAATATTGCTGAAGAAACTGTGGAATTCTATTTAAAAACAGTGAAACATTGAAGAACTAAATGTTTTAGTCAAAACTCATTAATATGTATAAAAATAAATTTAATTTATTCTCCAACTCTTAACACAATAGGAGCCTCATACACAGTACTTAAAAACAGACAGGAAAAGAAAGAACTATTGAAATATCTCCAAAATCACATTCATCTCATTGCTCCTATAAGAACAAACTAGACTACCTTTACCTCAGACTCTTCTCAAATTTTGTCCCTACAGTTCTTTCAGACAGGAACAATTCTGGGTCAGAGATTTTGACTGTGGGATGGCTATCCCATCTCTCTACTTGATGCCCTGTCTTTCTATTGGAGGTGGACTCTACAAGTTCCTTCTCCCCGGTGTTGGACATTTCCTCTAAGGTCTCTCCCTTTGAGTCCTAAGCATCTCACACCTCCCAGGTCTCTGGTACAATCTAGAGGTTCCCCCTACCTCACATCTCCAGAGGTTGCATATGTCCATTCATTCTGCTGGCCCCCAGGGCTTCAGTCCATTTCCCCCATCCCAATACCTGATCATATTACCTTTCCCCCTCCCTGATCTCTCTCCCACCTAGGTCCCTCCTTCCCACCTCTGGCTTCCATGATTACTTTCTTCTTCTTTCCAAGTGAATTGATACATCCTCACTTGGGCCCTTGAGCTTGATAACCTTTTTGACTTCTGTGGACTATATCCTGGGTACTCTGTATTTTTTGGGCTAATATTCACTTAGTGAGTCCATACCATACATGTCCTTTTGGGTCTGAGTTACCTCATTCAGGATGATATTTTCTAGTTCCATCCATTTGCCTGCAAAACTCATGATGTCCTCCTCGTTCCTAATACCTGAATAGAATTCCATTATGTAAATGAACCACATTTTCTCTAGCCATTCTTCCACTGTGGGCATCTGGGTTGCTGTCAACTTCTATCGATCACAAATAAGTCTGTTATGGACCTAATGAAGCCTGTGACCTTTGGGCATCTTTGGGTATATGCTCAAGAGTGGTATAGCTGGGTCTTCAGGTAGATCTATTTCCAATTTTCTGAGTGGTTGTACCAGTTTGCAATCCCACCAACAATGGAGGAGTGATCCTCTTTCTCTACCTCTTCACCAACATCTGCTGTCACCTGAGTTTTTTTTATCTTAACCACTCTGATTGGTGTAAGGTGGAATCTCAGGGTTGTTTTGATTTGCATTTCCCTGATGACTAAGGATGTGAACATTTCTTTAGGTGCTTCTCTGCCATTCGTTAGTCCCTAATTCCTTTTCATAAGTTTAGAGCTTTGGTAGGTGGGGTCTTGCCCTTGGTTCCTACTCCCTTTATTCCATTTAGCATCAGGCTTTTCTTTAAATATTTTATCTCCTTGAACATTGATCTTAGCTTTTTTATACTTCACGGTGCCCTCTTTTTCCTTAAATATTACATTTTGTGTTTTTCCTTGCTTGGCTTTCTCCTTTTGATTACACCCCTGCATAAGAGGAGTCACTAATAACCATATAACACTATCAATGTCTTTAAATGCCTTCTTCCAGTCACAGGCTGTCTTGAAATGTCCTCCAGCAATGTCATTAATTAAAATTTTGTTTTGGATAAGGCCTGAAAGCAACCATATTCTTTAAAAAAAATCACAAAAAGCAGGTCCTAGGCCACTTATTAATATTATTTTCCCTTGAAACCTCTAGATCTGGGCCATCATAATCTTCATTGCTCTCATCACACATGTCTTCCATGTTCCTAGTAGTATGGCCCATTAAGTCCCACTTAGTTTTTAACTGATTTCCTAATCTGAAGTCCCAGATCCACATTCTATCAACAAACTGTATGGCCAGGCTTGTCACAGCAGTCCCCTACTCCCTAGTACCAACTTCTTAGTCAGTGTTCTTTTATTCTGAGGAGGCACCATGACCATGGTAACTCTTACACCAAGAAAACATTTAATTGAGTCATGCTTGCATTTTCAGAGCATAGTCTATTGCCATCATGGAGTGAGCATGGTGGCATGAAGACAGACATGGTAGCTAGGCATTTTGTATCTGGATCCAAATGTAATAGGAAGAGAAAGAGACCCTGGGCCTATCATGGTCTTTTGAAGCCTCAAATCCCACCACAGTGACACACTTTGTCCAATAAGGCCACCATACCCATAAGTGAGTGTATGCTTTAAATCTCTACCAGGGGGTCCTTTACTTGTAGTAGCTGGGAATTAACAGAGATCCCCATGCTGTCGATGTATAGAGAACTAGATTTCTGAGAGCTCAGTCATACAGGATACATCTCTATCATATCCCATCCCTCCAAAGGCTTAAGGGTAACCACAGTGGTTAGAGCTAGAGGTGATGGGTGACTAGAGAGAAAGTATTTTCTCTACACAACAGGACAGCTCACAGTGGTTACAGCAAGTCCTGTACTGTGATAGTTAACATTACATTTAGACTTACCATGCTTGAGAGACCTACTTTGCAAAAGATGCCTCTAACATGTAAGCCCCTATCTTGTACAGGCTGTATCCTAGCACCCCACCCCACTCCACTCCCCACAAACTTTGAAGAGATCTTGTTAAAAAAATTAGCAATATATGACATTATTAGCTCAAAAGTCTAACAGGTCTTTCTGTTTTCGGGGATCAAACTTGCTTTTCTGTTCAATGACTAGGACAACTGCAAGACATTTATGTTCAAATTAGACCCTGCCTGCATGAAATCTTGTGGTTTTTGACTTTATATGCTTCAGACAAATATGATTAGATGCTGCATCTTGGTTGCAGTCCTGTTGTCATGGGTGTCTGAAGGCAGTATTATAAAGCTTCTTATTATTAAATTAAAAATTATTCATGAAATTTCATCACGGTGAAAATTCCCAGTTTTGAGAGAAATGGTCAAAAGTACCATGGCTAGATAAGTAGCTGCTGACAAGTGATAGTTACTGTGACAGAAAGTGCCACTTTTCTTCAACTGTATGAGCTCTAAGATTTTGGCTATGCTACAGAGAAAGGCCCTCACACAAGAACACTGAAGAACACAAACTGAACTTAATGGGTTGAAAAGAGGACAGAAATGTTATAGGAGTTAGATAGGACCTGGCTTCCTAAGTCAGGAAAGAGCCTACATCCACTCACTTGTAAGTCTTTCTCATTGAACTTGCTTAGGAGGGGAAAGTTCAAGCTGAAGGAATGAGAAAACTCCTTATTGCTACCATATTATACTTCCTGCTCTTATTTTAACATAAACCCAATTCAGGTTCTTCGGATTTTACATTGATACTAACTACAAATTTGTTGAAGAAATAAAGAAGTGATTATACTAAAATTTTTTATACTTTGCATCATTATGTTTTATTTTAAGATACTAACACAAGTTTAGACTTCTACTTATTCTCTTTCAAACTGATATATCTAGACAATGCTTGTACAGCATGTAAAATCTATTTCTACAAAGATCTCTCAAACTACCTAAATACCAGTCCTTTGCCTATAAAGTTTCATCTAGCCTGGAGCACAGAAATACTTAATGGACTAAGAAGGCATTTCTGAGATTTAAAAAATAATTGAAGATACATGCCTGGACTACTTATATGACTCTCAGACAGATTATGACTCAGGCCTTCTTAGTGATTGAATATGATTTGGTGTATTTATGCCAATAAAATTTGATTTTATTAATGTGTGTTTGTTGTACATATACACAAATACAGACAAATAAAATTTAAGTGTAACGAGAAAAAGTTTTGAAGTAGAATTTTTGGAGGCTGCTTATATTTTCTTAATTTTCTCTACACATGGAAGAAAAGAGGCAAAGCTACACTGTTCTTCATTGTATTAAATAAATTATACTTAACATATTTGTAATTTCATTCTCCTGATCCTTTTAAGATAACATTCTTTTTATATTCTCTGAACTGACTTTGTTAGCTTTCTATATGGTATTCACAGTCAAATAGATTTAAAGTGTTTAACATTCTCTAATTTGAGAATTATATATTTTATCAAAATTATTCATATATATTTATATGTAATATGCAGCATATATAATAGAAAATGAAACTATAAATTTGAAAATGTGGTCAAGAGGTGAAAGGCATTGGAAGAATTGTATCTGGGAAGGAATGGGAAGTGGAATGTGATATGTAGTTCTATTTTAACTAATGTAAAAAACTGGGGTAGGTAGGTCAAGAGCCTGTAGTGACTGAAAAAAATTATACCTTTAGGAAAGCAATTTATAAATCTGTCAATCACTAAGAATTGCAGCTGTATTTATTTTTCTTTTTTTCAGAGCTGGGGACCGAACCCAGGGCCTTGCGCTACCTGTATTTTTATATCAATGAATAGATATGTGCCCTGAGATGAGCTGTCTAAAGTGTCATGAGACACTCAGATAGGCATCAAGCTCTGTAGCATTATGAAGGATGTGTTTCTTCTACAATTCCTAGGTAACTGTGTTGATACTTCGACTTCTATCACTTCATGAACATCATTGAGTTAAAGCCACACAGGCTCTTCATTCAGACAGACACTGAGACATAAAAATTGGTTGGTAAAGTTCTAATTAATCCAAAATGACTTTTAAAAATTTGGCTGGTCTATGCCTCAGGCCTGAGAGTTTGCCTCAGGTCAGCTTTCTAGCAAGAACTGATGTGCAGTTAACTCAAACTACAGCATCTCAGGGAATCTCAGGGGTTTAGCAATAGAGTAATGACCACGAGAGTCTCATACAGAGCCAGAGCCCTAGGGACAAGGGATGTTTCTAATCTACACAGCCATTGCTTAATTAGAGATTGGCTTATAAGTAAGTGGTTAAGACACATTTTTGCAAATGGAATGGTCGTCTGAAGATTACTTTTTCTTAGACCGAGACTGGGGAAACATAGGTGTGATGAACAGCAAGCTATCACATTATTTTCAAGCACATTGTTGCCCATAAACAATGATGTAAGTTCACATACATGCTTATCAAACTATACCCACTTCCCTAGTCTCACTGTTTTCAATGTTCTTAAAATGCCTTTCATATTTAATCTCTTTACTTTGCTATTTATCATTTTAATCTAAGCACACAATTTGCAGGGTCCATCAAGGCCAGAAGAGGGTGTTGGATCTCCTGGAGCTAGAGTTACAGCAACGTGTGGGTTCTGAGAATTAAACGTTGGTTCTCTAGAAGAGAGGTCAGTGGTCTTAACCATTGAGCCATCTCTCCAGCCCTCAGATCTCTGTTTAGGAAGAAAGGTCAGAGACCAACTGCCCAGCTCTTTGTAAATACTTGGAGCATTTGAAGAGCTTTGTTGCTGTTCTTTTTCCTCCATGCAGTGGGATTCTTCCCCAAACACACATTTGCTCCTAAAAGGTTTCATTCTGTGATGTATTTTGTGAACTGAAGATATTTGTTAACTTTTGAAAATTCTCATTATTCCTAGGGAACGCAGCATGAAATGACTGATAGGCTGGAGTGGAACAATGAAGCTGAAGTCTTAATTTTTATTCACCTGCTTGATCTTGCCAAATTTAAGAAAGTTTGAAATAACATGTTTTTAACTTGCACACGGAGAATGCAAACCATGCCTATTAATGGGGCAACATGATGCTTTGATATCTGTGTGCACTGTGTTATGCAGACCAGACTAATACTATTTTCTGCAACAGTTAATTTTTTAGGGTGAAAATGGTCAATGTTCCTTTTAGCTTTATGAGGTAGATGGAGCATTTTGTTGTTGAACACCAGAACTTATTTTTATCTGATTATAACCAGGTACTCAGCAATTAAATCAACATTTCCTCATTCCATTCGTGTCTCCACTGACAACTGGCAATTACCTTTGTTTCAACTTGTATGAAATAAATATTTTCAATTCCACATACATGAGAAAAATCAGGAACATATGTCTTTCCTTGCTTGTTCTTATTGCACTTGTAATTTTTTTGGTTCTGTGTATCTTGTTATGAATGACAGAATTTCATCTCCTTTTAAACACTATCGTTTTGTGTATAGGTCATCAGTTGATAGAGTGTTAGATGGCTTTTACTCTCTGACTCTTATTCATGATGCTGCAGTGAACCTGGGAGAACAGAAACCTCTTCATATTCTAATTTCTTTTCTTTTAGGTACAAACCTAAAAGGGTTTTATACCTTCAAAGTAAAGGAGTTTTCAGGATCATCCTGTTCTTTTTTTTCCCCTTTTTTTCTTTATTAACTTGAGTATTTCTTATTTACATCTCGAATGTTATTCCCTTTCCCGGTTCATTCTGGTCTTTCTAATGGTTCTGTTCCTTTTCATTCTTGGAGAGATAAAGTATATTGTAACGAAAGATAATCTTATTAGTAGCCATTCTTCCATGTCAAAGGGAACAATATAATTTGTATGCTAATAAAACATTCAGTGTCTAGTTTACTTTCTGTGATTAGAGATTCTCAGAAACATAGATGCTAGCAGAAATTTTTAGAAAACATGTTGATTTCTATTAAATATTGAAAGCAAACTGGATATTGTTGCCATTGTGTTTTATATTATCTGAAGGCAATGTATGTTTTGAACTAACAAGAACAAAAAGTCTTTGGACACCAAAACTTAGACTTTACCTTAATAGTAACCCAACTAACTGATAATAACTCAATCAAACACTTACAACAGATGCTATTTTATTTTTAAGTATAAAAATTTGATAATATTCTTAGTCAAAATATTATTATCATAAATGCTAGAAACTATCTAAATATACGCAGCCTTGAAATACCTTAATATTACTTGAAAGAAGTAGATCATTAGCTCAGGCTTAAAATAGCTTGTAATCATATTGGTTGTAATACATTTACACATTTATACATTTCTTATTTAATCTACCATGATGGCTTAATTTTAATCTTACTTACTTTAATGCAAGGCCATCTCTCTGTAGAGCTATGCTTTTGAAATATAATGTATTGTTATACATTACACCCTTCCTATAAGGATCAAACATTATAGGAAGTTCTTCAGTATAAAACTTTAAATTACAATTTTTATCTACTTTTTGTGTGAATGTGTATAAATGAGGAGAAATGGGTAAACATGGCATAGCACATGTGCAGAGGTCAGAACAATTTGAAGGAGTTAGTTCTTTCCTTTCACCATGTGGGTTGGGTTCTGAGATTGAACTCAGGTCATCGGGCTTATAGCAACCACCTCATCAACCCATTGATCTGATTGTAAATGTGTGTGTGTGTGTGTGTATCTTCATTTTTTAATGTTTATACACTATGGCATTAGAGATTATATTTATACTATAATGAAAACTTGATCCCTATTTACTAAACATTTTAGACAACCCCCTAGCCCCCCAAAAAGCCTACACAAACCAAGAATAAGAACAAAAAAACCACAGAGAGGCCATTTTCTCAAGAATGTTTCCCCTCTTGATGCATCAGTGGAAGTCTTAGGAGTCTCAGTGTAGCATAGCTCATGTCTGTACACACAGAAGCAAATACTTTTCTATGTTATGTAATCCCTTTGGTTTATTTTGTAGGTTATTTTAGAAGGGGAGGCAATTGCTTCCATGACGTGTTAAACGGTAGTACTAGATGGACTTTCATACCTTGCTTAAGAGGAGAAGGCAACCACATTGGTAGAGGTGTATCCAGAGCTTTCTCGGCCCAGAATATTTCTTACACATGCTTATCACTGAAATAGTATGTAAGAGAAATATTTCCTGTTATTGAAGGTTTTACTTTTTTAGAAATTATGGACCTTTCTTCATGTTCCCTCTCTATACTTTTTACATTTAGTATAAGTGATTTTATTAACCAACGTGTCTGAATTTCTAAGAATTAACTACAGTATTGAATGGGTAAGTAAGGATAAGAAAATACAAATGTTGGACCAGTGCAATCACTCAGCTGCGATACCTGAGTTACAGACTTCCAAAAGTTGCCACTTGACCTCCACATATATACCACAGCACGCTTGTGCCCACATACATTCATACACACACTCACACAAAATAAACAAGTAAATAATATTTTTCAAAACATATGAAAACCTATAAATCACAAAAAGGAAATACAAACATTTTTCACTTGGTATTTTCCCAGAGCTGGTTTTAGACACAACATTGCCTCTTCTGGGCACAGAGCTTCTACTCTAGTGAAAGTAGGTGGGAGGGTTGGGGAGCAGTTAGAATGGGGATGGGAGGTAACTAGTCTTTTGTAGAGCACAGCAGTTCATTATTAATGAAGCATTCTCTTTTCAGTTTAATGTTATTGAATTTCTGCTGCACAGTGTACATGCAGACGAGCAAGAAGTACTTCCTCATATATTTTCCCATGTTGTCTAACTTAACCCACTTAGTCCAATTTAATTTTTTCTTACACTAGGTCACTTGATATTCTTGGCTTGGACAAAAACAGAAACAGCTCTGAGGTGTCGCAGTTTGTGCTTCTGGGCCTGTCATCTTCCTGGGAGCTCCAGTTATTTCTCTTCTTGACATTCTTGTTGGTTTACGTGGTTATTGTCCTGGGAAACCTTTTGATAGTGATCGTTGTCCAGACTGATGTTCACCTGCTCCAGTCACCCATGTACTATTTTCTAAGCCATCTGTCTTTCATCGACCTCTGTTTGAGCTGTGTCGCTGTGCCCAAAATGCTAGGAGATTTCCTACGGAGGGAGAAGGTAATACCTTTTTCAGGATGCCTGGCCCAGGTATTCTTTCTTCACTTCCTGGGAGCCTGTGAGATGTTCCTGCTGACTGTTATGGCCTATGACAGGTATGTTGCCATCTGCAACCCTTTGCACTACCTCAGAGTCATGAATAGCCACCTGCGTCTCCGGTTGGTGTTTGTCTGTTGGTGTGGAGGTTTCATTCACTCCATCACGCAGGTCGTGATTGTCATCCGGCTGCCTTTCTGTGGCCCCAATGAACTGGACAACTTCTACTGTGATGTCCCCCAGGTCGTCAAGCTGGCCTGCATGGACACTTACTTGGTTGAGGTGCTGATGGTCTCTAACAGTGGCATATTGTCTCTCGCCTGCTTCTTGGTCCTGCTCTTGTCCTATGCGCTCATCTTGATCACTCTGAGAACTCACCTCCACCGGGGCCAGAGCAAAGCATTGTCCACCTGTGCCTCTCACTTGACGGTGGTCAGCCTGATCTTCTTACCCTGTGTGTTCATTTACTTGAGGCCTTTCTGCACCTTCTCTGTGGATAAAGTAGTCTCTGTGTTCTACACAGTGATCACACCGATGCTGAACCCTCTCATATATACGCTCAGAAATGCAGACATGAAGAAAGCTATAGGAAAGCTGAGAAAGAAGCAGGTAGCATCCCACTGCTTTGGTAAAAGATGATGATAAAGAATGTTAAAGTTATCTTTTTTAAAAATGTTCACTTTTCTTGAAATGTTCTTACTTTAATCCATGCACGTGCGAAAGCCATTTTAGAGACTTGGTATCAAAAATAAGAGAGCATAAAATTATAAAACATTACATGCAATGATAGTTGTGGGCAAAGTTGGCTGTCTTGGATGTTAATAGGAGGCTGGTACTGAGGAGCATTTAGCAGCTGACAAAAATATCTGCATTAATTTCATGACAGGGCCAGAGAATACCTGGAAAGATTAATTCTCTATGCTATTGTCACCAAGATGTGTTCATTTCATTAATTTATTTTACTGCTTCATTTTATTCAAGTGGCAAAGATATGATGTACTTTTGTGTCTTCCCTGATAACAGTCCCTGCTGGGCACCACTGATGTTTTTGCAGTCTCTTTTGAAGTAGTGCCAGTTCCTCTTGGCCA
Organism: Rattus rattus; assembly: GCF_011064425.1. NCBI lineage: Eukaryota > Metazoa > Chordata > Mammalia > Rodentia > Muridae > Rattus > Rattus rattus. The sequence goes on from NC_046165.1 coordinate 72,898,839, forward strand.
CTCTCCAGCAAAGCCCGAAGACCCTAAAATCCCTCTGCACAGTGCTCAGAGTGAATTGTTTTCTGCACTGCCAAATCTTAAAAGTGCATATTAATCTGATAAAAGTTTGCATGTGTGAAGGTAGGAATGTTTGGATGATGGGAACTACTAGCCTTCTTTTCTCTGTGCTAGAGTCTTTAGAAGCAGCGTCTTTCACATGGAGTGCAAGTTGATGAGGTCCAGCTAATCATAATGTTTAATTCTAAAGAAGAGAGAGAAGAAGAACAAACTGTGCTTTAGAGTACCTTCCCTACATTTGAGGTACTTAAGTTATAAGCAATAAGTTACAAAGATGCTTTGAGTCCCAGGCAGTATTATTTACTTCATTTCTTAGAAATGATCTCAGGGCTGCTAAATAACTTGCTTGATATTAGATATAAAAAGCACAATCAATGGCATCATTTAAATGCAATAAAGATATCTTCAGAAGAACCAAATCACATCCCTGTCCTATTAAGGAAAGGACGCTCCACACTCCCCCTTGAATAAAGAGTGAGTCCCATAGTTTGATGTTTCTGTCTATTCTGAAGTCTGTTGTGTGCCCGCTCTGTGATGATTAGTTGTTGCTCAGTATTTATAAACAACACAGAAAGCATTATATGAGGAAGGAACGAAGGATACTTCGCAAACATCTTTCACAGATGTTTTACAAATGAATAAATTACAGACTCCAACAGACCCCAACTAACTCAGATAACAAATATAGTAAACATACTATTATCGAGAAATATCCACATGCAGTTTCAAACATTTTTGGTAGAAATTTGTTGTATAAGGTTGCTTTTGAGCTGTTGGCTGATTTCAAAAAACCATATTCCCCACCCCCAACACATAGACCACACACTGCTCTGCTCAGAGTCAGGGGCGCACAAGAGCTCATAACTTACAATTCAAACTATGCATTGGTTTTAGGTTGTTAAGGTTGATTACATGAGAAATGTAAGGCAAGTATGTTTTGTTGCACTGTTTTCTTAAAAGCAAAAGTTTCAATGGACAAACTTAGATACTTTAAATCTTAAGGTGAATTGTGAACTGTGCTGTGAGGTCTAGGAGAAAAGTTCTAGTCTCTTAGAATGTAAGTGATTTTTTTTAATAAAAATGGAATATCATACTCATCCAAAAAACTTACTTCATTTAGAATTTATATTTTTCTTCTTAGGAAGATTTAATTAAATTATGTAGACAATTATTTGATTTCGACAGAATCTATTCAGAAGCTTCAAATCTATGTGTTCCATACAAAATTTCACTCAAAATTTCATCCAGCTTCTAAAAAAGTTTACTAATTTACTAACAACATGTTTGTATGTGTACAGTCTGAGTTATTAGAGATTCACATTAGTCACATTTTGCATTTTGAGGTCATAGGTCAACAATCAGGAGTTAGGTTTTTCTTCCCATAGTGAGTCCTGGTGACTGTATTCAGCTCATCTTTTTGTGTAGTTAGTGTCTTTACCCACCCACTAAGCCATCTTGTGGGCCCAGTTTATATAGCTCTGACACAAAGTTCTTTTAGCTCTTTTTGGTTCATGTGAGGGCATTTATTCTATTCACTAAATAATGTAATGAAAACCCTTTAGCAAAATTTTTATATTTTCTTACCTTAAACCCAGTCAATATTTACAAAGAGTCTTTGATGATTACTTAAGCTTTTATATTTACATATCTCAAGAGGAAAGATCCTGACTACTAGCTCTTAAAAAGTAGCAGTTACTTGCTATTAGTTTTATTTTATTTTTTAATTTATGAGCTATTAGTTACTTTCGATCATATCATAAAGAGCTTTTTAATGTCAGAAAAGTGCATTTACTACTTTTGTTTTTGGAATTTATGCTTAAGAAAGTGTTTGTGTATGTATGAATGTATCCAGACTTTTCACACAACAGAAACGAATTCTAAGAAGGATGGTTGAGATAGGAGAATAGTGTCCCTACTACTAAAAACCATGTCCTCTTCTTCCTCTACTCTACTCCCTATTTCCTCAAAAGCTCTTTGTTTACAATGATTACCATTACATGTACTGATAATAACATAATTATTAAAAAAAACCCTGCCTATCAGAGAGTAGTTTATGGAAGATTTAAGTGGAACTGTGTTTCAGCCAGGAATATTGCAGGAACACTAAGCTACCAGTTTTGTGGACCAAGCTGAAACAAGCCCTTTTCTGGCACCCTTTTCCCTTATAAAAGTTTGTAGCTGGGCTTGTAGCGTTATATTCTGCAATGCAAGAATGTTTGCACTCCTTCTTTAAATTTTAGTTCTCCAATATTTTTTCTTAAAATTATTTTTTTCCATTTTTTCATCTTTATTAACTTGAGTATTTCTTATTTACATTTCGATTGTTACTCCCCTTCCTGGTTTCTGGGCCAACATCCCCCTAACCCCTCCCACTCCCCTTCTCTATTTTTTTTAAAATATTTATTTTATTTATGTGAAATAGACATACCAGAAGAGGGCATCAGATCCCATTACAGATGGTTGTGAACCACCATGTGGTGGCTGGGAGTTGAACTCAGGACCTCTGGAGGAGCAGTCAGTGCTCTTAACCGCTGAGCCATCTCTCCAGCCCAACATTATTTTTATTAATAAGTCAATGACATTTCCAGCTTTTTAGACTGAGAATAATTGGTATTATCTGTGGCTTACATCCAGTAGAGTTCTCTGCTCACGTGACAAGGTCCTGCTTCTGTAGGTTGCCTGAGCTTCTCTGACTCTTCCTCTGATCCTAAGTTACCACTGCATTCAGTCAATAAAGCTAGCATCCGGTAGATGGACATTCTATTTAAACTGTGTGGCAGAGCCTTGGTGTCTGAGTTGTAGAGTCTGCATAAACATGTGAGAGGTCACGATGGCAAAACTTGGGCTCGGGAGAATTGTTAGCTTAGAAGGTGAAGACCAAAGACCTGCTCTATCTATATTGTCAAGTTTTCCAACATAAAGGAATGGGAAGATATCATAGTTGGATTTTTGTTAGTATCATTTACAGCTTTCAAACACATAAATTGTCCATTTCAATTCTTATGCTGGGTTTTATAGATATTTGTGTGAGAAGGTCTGTGTCCTTTTATTATCTCTAGGCTTCAAAAGTAACTGAAAGGAAACAAAGACACCCTTGGCTAATTAATTAATTAGAGAAATACTGCCTTCATATTTGCACATTGAATCATGGGAATCAAGGTGTTAAAAATGTATACCCTAGCTCAAAAGCACAGTTTATGAAAGGAGTGACATAACAGAAAATCCCAATTATTGCCAATTCTTATTTTACTCTAAGTACTTCAAAAACTTGAAAAAATTTAAAAGATGGGCCAATATGTCACTGTAAAAGTTATTAGAGAAAACAGTTCCTTTAAAAACTCACTTTTAGTGCTTTCGATATCATCAGTAATTAATTATACTATTAAATTATGATATATCCACTTATTGTGCAACAATTTCTTGTGAACTTATTATAGGCTTGGAAATGTGATAGACACTGTGCTTTTTGGACTTTTCACTAAGAATCAGTAAATCCCTCAAAATTCAACAGAGTTAAATATCCAAGACAACATGTGAGTCCAGATAGCTAGGAAAAATAGAGCAGAGAGGCTTAACATATGATCTCTCTATAAATAGCCTAGCTTTTCTACTCAGTGAAGGGCATGCACACACTTCTGTTGAAGTGAACATTTCTGGTTTGTGGGAGACCTGGTTGTGTCATATAGTGTTTTTCTGGAAACTATCTTATAAGCGGATGCTTTGCTGAAGTAGACGTGCAGACACGTGAGAAGATGTTTTGCTGAGAACAGACACGTGATGTTTCTCTGAAAGCTTCCTGGGAAAAGGACATGATGTTTTGCTGGAGTAGACAGTTGAAAGGACACATGATGCTTGGTAGTGAAAGTATGTGTGTATAACTCAGGCATTATTACTGAGACAGGCCTTGTTTTTAGACATAATAAGTTTTGCTTAGTAGAAAGGTTTCCTCCACTGGTTTGGTTTTTGAAGAATTCTCACACTATTTAAGAGTATTTGATTTTGACCTTCAACACAAAAGACTGTTGAGCAGAGTAAGCTGGTGAGCATATGAAACAAATTGTTTCCCATTTTAAACACGGGCTTTCCTTATAACCTAGAGAGGCACAATGTAATGAACTATGACAACAAAAAGGAATTTCATGTTATTCTGTGATAGTCCCTTTTCCTAAGGAAATCACTTTAGCCAAAATAAACTCTATTTGTGTTCATATTATTAGTTTTTTCCTCCTGTTCTGGCTGTGTTATTCAAATACAATATTTAGACTTGGTTTCAAAGTTTATACTGTGATTTGATAAACAATTTTATATTGAGTCAAAGATATAATCTTCTATACTTGTCAAGTTCCTTTGACCTGAAGATCTTGTTAATATTATCATATAATATGACTAAAGGACTGTTTTCACAGTATTATGGCCAATTTGTAAATAATGGATACAAACATTTTCATAGTTTTATAAGCATACAAATTATTTCCTGACTGATTTAGTAGTTTTCTGTAGCAATTTTAACCATCATATTTTCCCATTCCTTGACAAAAGTTGAGTAATTATGAAAATGACTTCATTTCTGCTAACTAACTAGTTATCACTAAATTAAGAAAAGCTAGTGCAGATGATATTCCAGGTATAGGAGTACACTCATATACAGAATGGATTCTGATAGACCAAGTTCAGGAACAATGGCATGGCTAGACTAGAGAGACCTTGGGAGAGAGAAAGATAGGGGAGCAGAGTAAGAGAGAGAGAGAGAGAGAGAGAGAGAGAGAGAGAGAGAGAGAGAGAGAGAGAGAGAGAGAGCGCGCTAGCTAAAGGGGAAAAAGAAAGCGGGAAAAGGAGAAGAGGAATGTTAGTTCCTATAGTTTGGAGAGGATATTGGCCATCTATTTCAGAAATCACCTTTAGCTTCCCTATGCAGATTCCACTGATCTAGTGTAAATATCTTAATACAGACTATCATTTTTTATCTGTAAAGATTTTTGATTTCAAGTTCTTAGGGTAATCAAAACTGTTATGATGGGACCTCCCTGAAGAGGATAGCCAGAGTAACTGTTCTGTGATTCTGACAGTTTTTACTGTGGTAAAATAATAAAGGGCAATTTTCAACAGTTCAAATTACAATTAAGAATAAAGATTTTAAAATGATTCATTCACTTGTCAATGCCTCTTTTTACAAATTTCAAGTTTTTAAAATAGTTTAAAGTGTGTGGCAATATTATTTTACTTGAAATTTTGTACTGGTTTTATAAGCAAAATGAAATCCTGGCAAGCCAACTTCCTCTCTGCACTTTATTTATTTTACTAGTCATTAAATAAATTGAGTGATCTTAAAGACCCTTTGTGACTATATAAGTATGAGAGTTGCATAAGCTGTAGTCTAGTTTAAGTAGAGTCATATCAGGAGCCATTTAGGATAGGCTAAGACTAACTGGTGGTCTTCCTAGAAGCAGGCCACTGTGTTTTGCATGACATAAGATGAGTGAGCTCTGTGAGTCAAGGTTCCATACAGACTTCATCCCAGGATTGCTTCTTGCATTTCCTGTTATTATTAAATATACATAATAATCACTAGGTATTTGCCCATCCTATTGGGCAGATTTCTGCAGATCAATGAAGATATACTGTCTTGTACTGATGCTATATAGACAAATACATGATTTCTTAATTCTTAATGAAAATCCTAAAAGAATTCCTAAAATTATATTAGTAATTATTAATATCTTTTATAAGAGGATATCGCTGTCTCCTGAGAAGCTCTGCCAGAGCTTGACAAATACAGAGGTGGATGCTTGCAGCCAACCATTGGACAGAGAATAGGGTCCCCAATGGAGGAGTTAGAGAAAGGACTGAAGTAGCTGAAGCAGTTTGCAGCCCCATAGGAAAAACAACAATATCAAGCAACCAGACTCCCAGAGTTCCTAGGGACTAAACCACCAACTTAACAGTACACATGGAGGGATCCATGGCTCCAGCTGCATATGTAGCAGAAGATGGCCCTTGTTGGGCATCAATAGGAGGAGAAGCCCTTGGTCCTGTGAAGGCTCGATGCCCCAGTGTAGGGGAATGCCAGGGTGAGGAGGGTGTGTTTTCTTTATTGTTTTAACTTTCATTTTTAGTTCAATTTGTTCAATTCCTTCATCTGTTTGATAAGATAGCTTATTATCACAGGCATAAGTTATATGACAATTTTGATATTTTCTAGTTATACCTTTTGATTTTATATAGTAACTGAATAGATCAAAGCATAATTTCAATATAGAAAGATTCCAGTGTACAGATTAGGATTATAAACAAGAAGAGTTTATAAATACAAAATAAATTACAATGTTTTTTCTAAAGCATCAGTTCCATCATGTATCTTCTATAAGGGAAAGCACAGAAAGAAGATTCAGAGAAGACAGTTAGCTGTACCCTGAGTTGTACAGTCAATGAAACTGCTGACATATACCACTCCATTGGTGCCACTGAGGATGGAGAACAGCCGATGGGTTGAGATGTTTCAAAAAAATAAATTTTCACTTTGGGAAACTTGTTAAAATCTTGTCCCCTAATTCAACACTTTTGATAATGCTCCTTTGGCTGCTCCTTCAATACCCTTCTGCATATAGCTTATGCTTATGCCTGTGCATATGTTTAGGCACTCCTATGACAAGCTGTATAAAATGATGGTTTCATATATTTAGGCTAAGCTCAAACTCACTATGTAGCCAAGGGTAATTTTGAATACCTGTTCCTCCTGTTTTCAGCTAATGAATCGTGGTACTATAGGCATGTACTCTACACCTGGTTTTATGTGGTACTCAGAGGAAACGCAGATTGTTTTATATGCTGAGAAAGCACTGTCTCAACTAATCCCTATCTCCAGACTCTATTTGCAAAGCTGTATGGTCATTATTATGGCCTAATTCTAGAATATTTCATTACTCTGAAACAGAAGACTGCTCACGAATATTTCTGTCTCTATGTCTTGGCCTAATCTACATAATTCATGTGAATATAATGATAAAATATCCGGTCTCAAGTTTTAAATTGGATATATTTCATGCCCTATTTTCTGATCTATAGTTGAGAATGTTTTATGTGTTTTGGGCTAATATTGGATGAAATGATCTGTATGTGTTTATTAGATCTCATCTTTTGACATTTAAATACAGTATTATTATCAGTAAAGTTCTTGTTTAAGAACTATAGAATTATGTTATTAAAATAAAAATCAAGTAATGTTTTAAATGAATTAATAATTTTCTGTTAAGCCATCTACATAGTTATTTTGTAGGCCACAGGTTGAACACAACCTGATACAGAAAACATGTCTAATTGTTAACTATGGCAAGAATGGCAGAAATAGCTAGGTTATTGTTTGAGGCAAAGGTAATAAGAATTGTAGTAAATATAATAATTTTTGAATATTTCTGCTCCTTATTTGCAATAGTTTTTATGTATTACTTACATGTTCTTCGTGGAAAAATGAAGGAATTTTTACATTAAGGTCACTTTTAGGACTCAAAATACCCTAATATCTTTTATAGCTATAAATTGTTTTTAAACAGGAAGCCATTTTATTTGTTTTAGACACTAAAAATAGTGAGTAATTATCCTGACAGTTTTAATTTACTTTAGAGGTTGGAAACAGCTTCATTCTTCTTCCCATTGGTGCCCAACAAGGCCATCCTCGACTACATATGCAGCTGGAGCCATGGGTTTGTCCATGTGTACTTTTTGGGTAGTAGTTTAGTCCCTGGGAGCTCTGGTTGGTTGGTATTGTTGTTCTTATGGAGTTGCAAGCCCCTTCAATTCCTTCCTTTCTCAATGTCTTCCAATGGGGACTCTGTTCTCAGTTCAATAGTTTGCTGCTAGCATTTGCCTCTGTACTTGTTATGTTCTGACTGAGCCTCTCAGGAGACAGCTATATCAGGCTCTTGTCAGCATGCACTTCTTGGCTTCATCAATATTGTCTACATTTGTTGGCTGGATCCCCATGAGGGGCAGGCTGTGAATGGTCATTCCTTCAGTCTGCTACAAACATTGTCTCCATATCTCCTCCTATGAACATTTAATTCTCCCTTTTAAGAAGGACTGCAGAATCTGCACTTTGGTCATCCTTCTTCCCGAGTTTCATGTGGGCTCTAGATTGTATCTTGGGTAATTCGAGCTTTGGGGCTAATGTCCACTTATCAGTGTGTACATACCATATGTGTTTTTTTTTTTTGATTGGGTTACCTCATTAAGGATGACATTTTCTAGTTCCATTCATTTGCCTATGAATTTCATGAAGTCATTGTTTTTCATAGCTGAGTAGTATTCCACTGTGTAGCTATAACACATTTTCTGTATTCATTTCTCTGTTGAAGGGAATTTGGTTCCAGCTTTTGGCTATTTTAAATAAGGCTGCTATGAATGTAGTAGATCATGTGTCCTTGCTGTATGTTGAGCATAATTTGGATATACACCCAGGGGTGGTATAGCTGGATCCTGAGGTAGAAATATATCCAATCTCCAGAATGATTTTCCAGAGTGGTTGTACCAGCTTGCAATCCCACCAACAATGGAGGAGTGCTCCTTTTTTCTCCACATCCTCGCCAACATCTGTTGTCAAATGAACTTTTGATCTTAATCATTCTGACTGATGTAAGGTGGAATCTCAGGGTTGTTTTGATTTGCACTTCCCAGATGACTAAGGATGTTGAACATTTTTTAGGTACTTAGTCATTTGATTATTCCTCAGCTGAGAATCCTTTGTTTAGCCATGAATTCAATTTTTTTTTGTTCTTGAAATATTTTTTTTCTTTATTAACTTGAGTATTTCTTATTTACATTTTGATTGTTATTCCCTTTCCCGGTTTCCAGGTCAACATCCCCCCCCTCCCCCTCCCCCTCCCCTTTTTTTTTTTTTTTTCATCTTTATTAACTTGAGTATTTATTTACATTTCTTTTTTTTTTTATTAACTTGAGTATTTATATACATTTCAAGTGTTATTCCTTTCCCGTTACTGGGCAAACATTCCCAATCCTCCCCCTCCTTTTTATGGGTGTTTCCTCCCAATCCTCCCCCATTGCCGCCTCCCCCCAACAATTAGTTCACTGGGGTTCAGTCTTAGCAGGACCCAGGGCTTCCTTCCACTGCACTTTTTTAATCAGGTTATTTTATTCTTTGGAGTCTAACTTCTCGAGTTCTTTGTATATATTGGATATTAGTCCTCTATCGGATGTAGGATTGGTAAAAATCTTTTCCCAATCTGTTGGTTGCTATTTTGTCCTATTGACAGTGTCCTTTGCCTTACAGAAGCTTTGCAATTTTATGAGGTTCCATTTGTTCATTCTTGATCTTAGAGCATATGCCATTGGTGTTCTGTTCAGGAAAATTTCCCCAGTGCCCACGTGTTAGAGGCTTTTCCTCAATTTTTCTCCTATTAGTTTCAATGTAACTGATTTTATGTGCAGGTCCTTGATCCACTTGTATTTAAGCTTTGTACAGGGTGATAAGAATGGGTCAATTTGCATTCTTCTAGATGCTGAACTCAGTTGAACCAGCACCGTTTGTTGAAAATGCTATATCTATTTTGCACCGGATGGTTTTAGCTCCTTTGTCAAAGATCAAGTGACCATAGGTGTGTGGCTTCATTTCTGGGTCTTCAATTCTAATCCAGTAATTGACCTGCCTGTCTCTGAACCAATACCACACATTTTTATCACAGTTGCTCTGTAATATAGCTTGAGGTCAGGGATGGTGATTCCTCCAGAAGTTCTTTTATTGTTGAGGACAGTTTTCGATATCCTGGGTTTGTTGTTAGTCCAGATGAATTTGCAAATTGCTCTTTCTAACTCTATGAAGAATTGTGTTGAAATTTTGATGGGGATTGTATTGAACCTGTAGATTACTTTTGGAAAATGGCCACTTTTACTATATTGATTCTGCCAACCCATGAGCATGGGAGGTCTTTTCATCTTCTGAGATCTTCAATTTCTTTATTCAGAGACTTGAAGTTCTTGTGATACAGCTCTTTCACTTGCTTTGTTAGAGTCATTCGGAGGTATTTTATGTTATTTGTGACTATTGTGAAGGGTGTCATTTCCATACTTTCTTTTTCACCCTGTTTATCATTTGAGTAGGGGAAGGTTACTGATTTCTTTGAGTTAATTTTATACCCAGACATTCTGCTGAAGTTGTTTATCAGGCTTAGTAGTTCTCTGGTGGGAATTTTGGGGTCACTTAAGTATACTATCGAATCATCTGCAAATAGTGGTATTTTGACGTCTTCCTTTCCAATATGTGTCCCTATGACCTCCTTCTGTTGTCTGATTGCTCTGGCTAGGACTTTGAGTACTATATGGAATAAGTAGGGAGAGAATGGGTAACCTTGTCTAGTCTCTGATTTTAGTGAGATTGCTTCAAGTTTCTCTCCATTTAGTTTGATGTTCACTACTTGTTTGCTGTATATTGCTTTTACTATTTTTAGGTATGGGCATTGAATTCCTGATCTTTCCAAGATTTTTCACGTGAAGGGGTGTTGAATTTTGTCAAATGATTTCTCAGAATCTAATGAGATGATCATGTGGTTTTTAACATTGAGTTTGTTTATATAGTGGATGATATTGATGGGTTTCCATATAGTGAACCATCCCTGAATCCCTGGGATGAAGCCTACTTGATTACAATGGATGATATTCTTGGTGTGTTCTTGGATTGTGTTTGCAAGAAATTTCTTGAGTATTTTTGTCGATATTTATAAGGGAAGTTGTTCTGAACTTCTCTTTCTTTGTTGGGTCTTTGAGTGGTTTAGGTATAAGCATAATTGTGGCTTCATATAAGGAGTTGGGTAGTGTTTCCTCTGTTTTTATTTTAGACAGTATAGTTTTTATAACTGCTTCTCTTTCTTTAGGAATCATGGGACTGTTTAAGTTGGTCTATCTGATCCTTATTTAACTTTGATACCTAGTATCTGTCTCGAAAATTGTCCATTTCATCCAGAATTTCCAATTTTGTTGAACATAGGCTTTTGTAGTAGGATCTGATGACTTTTTGAATTTCCTCAGACTCTGTTATTTTGGATCCCATTTCATTTCTGATTTTGTTAATTTGAACACACTCTCTGTGCCCTCTGGTTAGTCTGGCTAAGGGTTTATCTATCTTGTTGATTTTCTCAAAGAACCTGCTCCTGGTTTTCTTTTTTTTCTTTTTTCTTTTTGATTGTTAGTATTGTTATTTTTGTTTCTACTTGGTTGATTTTTAGCCCTGAGTTTGATTATTTCCTTCCATATAGTCCTCATGGGTGAATTTGCTTCTTTTTGTTCTAGAACTTTTTGGTGTGCTGTCAAGCTGCTAATGCATGCTCTCTCCAATTTCTGTTTGGAAGCACTCAAAGTTATGAGTTTTTCACTTAGCACTGCTTTCATTGTGTCCCATAAATTTGGGTATATTGTTCTTTCATTTTCATTAAATTCTAAAAAGTCTTTAATTTCTTTTTTTAATTCTTCCTTGACCTAGTTATCATTGAGTAGAGCATTGTCCAACTTCCATGCTAAATCAGCTTTCTGTTGTTTTTGTTATTAGTGAAGACCAGCCTTAGTCTGTGCTGATCTGATAGTATGCATGGGATTATTTCAATCTTATTAAATTTGTTGAGGCTTATTTTGTGATGGATTACGTGATCAGTTTTGGTGAAAGTTCCATGAGGTGCTGAGAAGAAGGCATACTCTTCTGTTTTTAGGATGAAATGTTCTATAAGTATCTGTTAAGTCCATTTGGTCCATAACTTTTGTTAGTTTCTCTATGTCTCTACTTTCTGTTTCCATGATCTGTCCACTGATGACAGTGGGTTGTTGAAATCTACCACTATTATTGTGTGAGGTGCAATGTATTCTTTGAGCTTTAGAAAGGTTTCTGTTATGAATGTAAGTGCCCTTGCATTTGGAGCATAGATATTTAGGCTTGAGAGTTCATCTTGGTGGATTTTTCCTTTGATGTATATGAAGTGTCCTTCCTTATCTTTTTCGATGACTTTTGGTTTAAAGTCAATTTTATTCTATATTAGAATGGCAACTCCAGCTTGTTTCTTTGGACCATTTGCTCAGAAAGTTGTTTTCCAACCTTTTACTCTGAGGTAGTGACTATCTTTGTCTCTGAGATGTGTTTCCTGTATACAGCAAATTGCTGGGTCCTCTTTACGCATCCAGTCTTTTAGTCTATGTCTCTTTATTGGGGATTGAGTCAATTGATGTTAAGAGATATTAGGGAATAATGTTTCTTCTTTCCTGTTATTTTTGTTGTTAGAGGAGGAATTATGTTTGTGTGCCTCTTTGCTTTTGGGTTTGCTGCAAGAAGATTACTTCCTTGCTTTTTCTACTGTAGTCCCTCCTTGTATTTGAGTTTTTCCATCAATTATCCTTTGTAGGGCTGGATTTGTGGAATAATATTATGTAAATTTGGTTTTGTCATGGAATATCTTAGTTTCTCCATCTATGTTAATTGAGAGTTTGCTGGATATAGTAACCTGAGCTGGCATTTGTGTTTTCTTAGTGTCTGTATGACATCTACCCAGATCTTCTGGCTTTCATAATCTCTGTTGAGAAGTCTGGTGTAGTTCTGATATGTCTTCCTTTACACGTTACTTGACCTTTTTCCCTTACTGCTTTTAAAGTTCTTTCTTTGTTCTGTGCATTTGGTATTTTGACTATTATATTACAGGAGGAATTTCTTTTCTTCTTCAATCTATTTGGAGTCATGTAGGCTTCTTGTATGTTTATCATCATCTCTTTCTTTAGATTAGGGATGTTTTCTTCTACAATTTTGTTGAAGATATTTACTGGCCCTTTAAGTTGGGAACCTTTGCTCTGTTCTATGCCTTATATCCTTATATCTCTTTTTTATATACATTGTATTCTTTTGGTGAGGCTTGTGACTATGAATCCTGATCTCTTTCCTAGGTTTTCTGTCTTCGGGATTGTCTCTCTTTGTGAATTCTTTATTGTTTCTATTTCCATTTTTAAGTCCCGGATTGTTTCATTCAATTCCTTTACCTGTTTGCTTTTATTTTCCTGTAATTCTTTAAGGGATTTTTGTGTTTCTTCTTTAAGGGCTTCTACTTGTTTACCTCTGTTGTCCTGTATGTCTTTAATTTTAAATTCAAATCTTGCTTTTCCAGTGTGTTGGAATATCCAAGATTTGCTTTGGTGTGAGAACTCGGCTCTGATAATGCCAAGTAATCTTGGTTTCCGTTGCTTACATTCCTTTGCTTGCCTCTCCCCATCATGTCTTTGGTGTTAGCTTACCCTTTGGTGTTAGCTGTCTCTGACAGTGGCTTGACTCTCTTGTAAGCCTGTGTGTAGGCTTACACACTCTTGCAGACCTCTTTGCTTACAGCCGGATCTGGGTACAGTGAGTTGTGGTACCAGTTCAGCTCTGGGAGCAGACAGAGACCCAAAATCCCCTTTCCAGACTGCTCCTGGGTTTGTGTGCCCAGAGGGCACAGAGGGCACTACACGGTTTTCTCTTGGTTCAGGAATGTGAGCAGAAGTGGAGGTCTCCCCTGAGCTCTCAGGAATGTCCACATTTCTAAGTGTCTAGTTCTCTCCCCCATGGGATTTGGGTACAGAGATCTGTGGGACTGGATCAGCTCCAGGGTCAGGGAGAAACCTGAAGGGTCCTGTCCCAGACTGCTCCTGGGTTTTTCTGTCCTGAGATATGCTGGTGGGTCATTCAGAACAGAAGACTTATCTCTGGTCTCAGTGTGTCAGTGCTCCTGGGACCTGGCTTTCAGCTCTGGATGCAGGCTTGAATTTTTTATAGAATGAATTATGATCATATTCTTTTCCTTTTCCCAGTTCCTTTTGTTCCATTTATCTTTATGTTTTTTCTCTCACTTTCTTTCTCTCTCTTATGAAAGAACTGCACAAGACAAGCACCCACATAACCCACTTTTTTTACCACAGACAGTCAAAGCAGAGAAAGAAAAAGAAGAGGAGGAAAAGGAAATCAGTAAAAATAAAAAATACTACATTTCCACAGGTTTTTTTTTTCCAATATAGTGTTTCTGGGTATTTCAACTATATTTTAGGGAAGGTCCCATTCCCAGAAATGGTGACAAATATGAACATATTCCATAGGTGTGTGTGTGTGTGTGTGTGTGTGTGTGTGTTTGTGATTGTGTGTGCGGGTTTGTGCACACACGCATGATCATGTGTGTATCTGCACACATTTTTTGTTTTGTTTCATTTGGGTATTTGTTTCTTTATTTGATTACAATATATTTCTTGAAGTGTTCAGTAATTTCCAAGTTTTAGGTACCAAATGTTTTATTTTATTTTGATATTTGGTAAGAATTGCAAGATTGTTGTTTCTTTAACTGAGCTTTCTTACCCATTATTTTTTGTATTGTTCTGGAATTATTGTAATCCATGTTATCCATTGTCATTCTGATTGATGGATATTTTAACCTTCATTGTTTTCTTTCTTTTTAGCCTCATATGTTTGAGTTAATTTCAGATTATCTGTTTTCTACCTCCTTTAGTCTTTATTAGTGTTTATGGTTGTTTAACTTCCAATGTATCCTTTTATTCATTTATTAAATTCTCTAACCTTACAGCTCTCTAATAAGTTTTCTTTAATGATGTAATATTCTTGTATAGCTTCTAAGTTTGGTTTTGTATGTTTTTCTGAAATGATGGAGTTCTAAAATGTATGTATATAATGGATGCTTGATCTATCATAGTTGTTGTCCAAAATGTATATGAATGGCCAATATTATAAGATAAAAGGTAACATTTGTTTTCATTTTAAAATTTTAAAAGCAAGTCCCACTCTGTGCTTAGATTGGTCTAGAACTATGTAGCCCTGAGTAGACTCAGGCTTGCTATAATCTTCCCCGCTTAAATCTCAAGTTCTGAGGAGGAATGAGCAATTGAATTGGTCAAGCTTATAATTTTGTGTGGAACATTTATAGGTTTATTGTCTTCTCTCTTTTCTTGCTTGTTCTTCATTTTATTTTATCAAACACATATTGATTACTTTATCCTAATTTAAATTCAAAGAAATAATATTGTAAGAATAATTTACAAAAGAGTCGGACTGAGATCAGTTTGACAGAATAAAATTGAGTTAGAACCCAATGTCTCCATGAGAGAACATGTGATTTGGTATATTTAACTCTATTAGAGTGTCATTAAGTTAGCATGAAGCTGTGAGAATTATGATTAGTAACTCACTTAGAATCACACAGGGATATACAATTTAATCAGGTATTCACCCAGTAATTGCTATATGTGTATATATGTCAGAAATATACAAGTACATTTCCCTTCATCATTAACTTGGAGGGTAGATTAGACCAACAATTTCTGCTCTTCTGTGTCTGCCCTTTTCTCTTGTAATCCACAGTGCAAGTCTATAACTTATACAAGACAGATGCCTACACCTATTTGTAGTTTCATAGATAGTTGAAAATTGTTTGCTTTATGGAATACTCTTTGTTTGTTAGTCATTATATCTCTAGTACCTATAATGATGTCTGAGATGTAGATAATTATTATACATATATGAAAACATTGAATAAAGTTGGGAATACAGTTTAAATTAATGAAATAGTAAATACGACTTCCTCAAAACCCTAGGTAAAGGCCAGCAAGATGACTTAATGGGTAAAGACATTTGCTATGAACTCCAGGACTCACATAATGGAAGGAAAAACTCCTGCAAGTTGTTGTGAAACTTCTGAATGCTGTGCATGCATGTGTCTCCAGACATAAATAGATAAAATATTTTTAAAGGTCTTTTCAAAGGGTTTATGCAGCTTTAAGATTATATTTGCACCTATTTCCATTTTTCCAAGTATTCAGCACATTTAGGTAATAAGAATCTTTTACATAGATGTATTAGAAAGATTATCAAAGGGCTGGAGGGATAGGTCAACTGTGAAAGACCAGGTACACAACCAGAAATATAAAAAAGATTATCACATGTATAGTAACAGTTCTGTCCATAACCTGGGAAACTAGCCATTTTCTGTGGAGAAATGTGTATTTGAATTCTCAACAATGAACCATATACTAACTTTAAATTACCCCCTTGGTGTTTTCTTCCTCCTTGGCTCTCTCTAGACTCCAGAGAATTGATTTTTTAGAGTTACATCCCATGGTGTTAGTTAGCATGTGGTTACATCAGGGCACAACCTGATAAATACTCAAATAGAGACAATGCAGTCTTCTTTATGGGTGTGAGAAGAAGCTTCTCCTATCTTTTATTTATAGGTTCTAGTATCACTCAGGCTGGCAAAGTAGTTGGTAGGTGAAAAATATGTTATAAATATTTGTATAAATCATTTGAGCTTTTAGACAGCATGACTATTTTGGTATAAGTAACTTTTAAAATTCTGTGAGAACAGTGTTATGAAACAGAAAACCTGAAGAAAGTATGTAGGGTAAAGAATTGGGTGAGGTGATATCTGTGGTGCCATGTTTGAATGTATGGGAGTCAGTAGCACTAATACTTTTGAATGTAAATAGGAAAAAAGTAGATATTTTAAAATAAAAATTCCAAAACATAAATCGAAGTCAGGGAAGACAATGTGAAGGAACAAGTCTGTAAGTATTTGAAATTTTCTCTCTCGAACTCACTTGCTGAAGGAGTTGTGTTTCTAGTATATTTTTGTCAGAGTAAAAGTTAAAATAGTATGATATAATTTGTTAAAATCTCTATTGAAGATATGGACAGGCTGTTGTTTTGGGAGACCAGATAAAATCTCTTTTGAGCTTTCTAGAAAAGATGAATGCAAAATTTCAGGCATTTGGAAAGAAGGCTTTCTGCCAGACACTAAGGGATTGAAGAAAATGAATTATTAAGTCTCACATGTGGCTATGGGTCCAGAAACTGGACCAAAAATGGCAGTGGTTACAAGTTAGATGTCCTTATGCTACTTTCTAAGATAGTTTTCAGACTGTCATTTTCAGATACAAGGTTAACATTTCAATACAGAGCAATATAAGCAGATATCAAGTGGGTGTATTTCAGATACCATGTGATCAGATGGTTTCCATATTTAATTTTACTTACAAAGTGGTTATCCATACACATGAGTGTGCATACACATTTATATGAATATATACATATATATGTATATGTGTGTGTAACAATAATAATAGTAAAGAAATTATTGGCCTGAGAGGGGGTAATGGGAGAATAACTATGAGTGGCTAGAGAGAAGAAAGGCAGGGAGGAAGTGATTTACTTGTATTTCAATTAAAACATTTAAATTGCTTTTTTGTTATATTGACTGCACTTAAAGGTAGACATCTACTGCTGTTGCTTAGCAGTACATGGCCAACACAAGACGAACTCAATAATATTTTTGTAGATATTTGGTCTCATAGTGCTTTGTTTGAGTACTTACTGATCTTTTGTTTATATATTATGATTTCTGAGTTTTTAAATTTGCGTGCTTGTACATGTTCCTTGTGCTGTTTCTTTTTTAAAAGATTAGGATTTATTGTTTATTTGCTCTCCTTTCTTCAATGTTTCCTTGGGGCTTTAAGATCTCTATTACATTATACCATATGCTTTCAGCATTTTCCCCATGAACAGCAGGTTTGAAAGGATAATAGTGCTTTCCATCCTCTGAAAGAACTTTCCAGTGTTTAAAAAAAACACTGGAAAGAAGCTATTAATATTCCATGTTTTGTAACACTTGAAACTACCTATTGGCATGTGTGTGAACTGGAAGAATGTAATATACTCAGAAAAATAGGATTTGTACATTTTTATATGTTTCCTTTATCAATACAGAATTTCTTTTGTTTCTCTTCCCAGTCTTAGTCACCATCATAACCTCTTCATTGTCTATGCAAACAATGTGAATGGGCTTTACATTGTTAGCAAGATGAATTTCTGCATAGATTCTTATTTTCCCCAAAGCAATGAATCCCATGAGGAGGTCTCACAGCTCACTAACCTATGGGGAAGGACTCTGTGCCCTTAGCTGTCTTTATAACCATCCTCTAGATACTACATCCCTGGAGATTAAATAAAGAACCAATGTTTGCTAAGTGCTTTCAAGAGGAGTGGGCTTTATCTAGAAAATTGGAAGCAAAGATTAGTGGATACAAGATGGAGGGAAAAATCCTCTTTCAACTTTCTTAGTTTTCTTTATTTGTAGTAAACACTGGACTAAATCAAACTACATGACAGTCTGAGGAAGAAATGCCCTGAATTGGTATCCATGGGTGAGTTATATCCTACAAAAAAACTTCTCCCGAACATAATTCTTTGTTAGAAATTTTACTGGCACAGTACACAGACTTCCTTAGACTGTGGCAGAGCATGAACATGTTTTATGGTAAGATTCAGGCCAACTGTATTAATGTCTTGGTAAGTTGCCTTGTTTTACCACACAAAAGATACAGATCTTATAAAACAACTGGTATGATCTCAAAACCCGTTTAGCTTTGGTGGTATGACAGTAGTAACGATGAGTCCACTTTAAATCCTGCCAGTTGTGTCTCCTAATTACCTTTGAAATAAAACATTCACTTTTATAAATGTGCGTTGCTGTTTTCCACTTAGCAGACTCCCTTCTGAAATGGTCTCCTACTCTAGGGATGGTCCTAAAATATAAACTTATTAATCAATCTCCCAGAGTTTATCAAAAAATACATCGGAAGCTATTCAAACTTAATTTCACTATTGAAAGCTTCATGACTTATATGAACCACTATATTGGTTTGCTTGTGCCACTTTTTTGCAAGTATATGTTTTTATGTGTGGTGTGCATTTGTATACATGCTTGCAGATACATGTATGTGCAGATATATGCCTGTTTATGCACAGACCTGAAGTTGACTGTGGGCTCCTTAATCACTCTTCATTTTATTTTTCAAATTTATTTATTTATTTAAATTTATTCATTCATTCATTCATTCATTCATTCATTCATTCTCCTCTGTGTGTGTGTGGCAGGGGGCATGGTATATGTGTGCACTTGTGCTAAGGCTTGCATGTGGAAGTCAGAAGACAATCTGATGGAACTGTCTCTACCATTCCACCAATTCTATTCAGGGAATTGATCTTAGATTGTCAGTCTTGGTGACAAAGGCCTTTACCCACTAAGCATATCACTGGCCACCTACTTTATCTTTTATTGCATTGTCTCTTACTGAATCTGCAGCTCACTGATGCTGACTTGTCTGAGTAGCCTTCTATCTCTGCCTCCAGAGGGATGGAATTATAGGTGGCTACCACTTCTCCTTGGTGTTTACGTGAGTTCTGTAGCTATGTATTCCTGACTTCACACGTGTGTGGCAAATGCTTAATCTATAAAGTCAGCTCCCAGCTCCAAAGTTTTGGATCTTTTACAGTAATTGGAAGCACTTTTCTGCTGTGGGGCATTTTCGTTTATTTTTCATTCCCAAAATGCTTTTTCCTTAAATTTTAATCACCAAACCAAAGAAATGTTTCTGGAATGCCCACCACTATACTATCCTAGAATGGTCTCTGTCAGAATTCCATTACTATTACATTCTTGTCTCGTTACTATAGGAATGATTCACTTCCTTGCTTCCTTGCTTCCTTGCTTCCTTCCTTCCTTCCTTCCTTCCTTCCTTCCTTCCTTCCTTATATTTCTATAACAGAAGTTTGGCGAGATTTAAGCTGTGTCTTCTGTGTTCATAGATGTTATAACAATTGGCACACAGGAATTATTCCCTAAATATTTCTTGAATAAACAAATGAACAATTTATAGAAATGGTATAAACTATGTGTCTTGGAATATCATGTTAAATATTATATGTAAGATTTGTTTTTTCATGTGTAATTAAAATATTGTGGTTATCATCGGGATTGTACATTTTCTGAGTCTGTGGTTGCAATAGCAGAAGAGAAGAACTTTTTTGTTCTTTTCTGAAGAGGTACCATGGCTTACCATGGCCATTTGTGTATGCATATGTAAGTAGCAGGTAGCTGCTGAGCATTGTTATTTTGATGAATATTATTGTTGTTAAGACTACCTGACAACTGGAGGGAGATACAGCATACATTTTTGGCAGCTCTGTGGCAGAGATGAGAGATTCATTCTCTATATTTCTTTCCCGAGGAATAGCCAGATTAATTTTTCTTATATAAAGATTCAAACATTCTTAAAAAGAGGAAAGTAACTTAGAAAGCAAATATCTCCTCCCCCTCCCCCTTAATTTTTTGTTGCTGTTGACTTGCTCCTGTGGTACAGCCTCAGTTGACCTTTAACTTTATAAATAAAGCAGCCTGCCCTCAGACTTGTGATATTTCTGCCTCAGCCTGTCATGCTTGAATCACAAGCATGTGCTACCACACCTGGGCTTGATTGTTTCCTGTTTATTTAATAGGTTTTCTTCTACTTAGTAGTGCTGTACTAAATATTGAATCTTAAGTAAAGATGTTTGGGTAATCTTCTTACTTTCTTTTGAAAATGGTAGAAGTAATCGGTATGATAGAATGTTCTACAATGGTAAGAATTCCTGGTTTTCAGATGGCTGTTCCTACTTTCAGCCTTTTCTAAAGCAGTGCATCAAATTCACAGTTAATGTAGTGGTGAGCAAAGGGGTTTTGAGAGCAGGAAGAAGATTTAATTTTTATTTAGATTTTTATGTTATATATTTTGATTATGTTTTTCTTCCTTCCCCAACTCTGCTTCCTCCCTTCATCCCCAGATCTTCCTCCCATCTCTCGTCACCCAAATTCACTGGATATACGCACACTGTAGGCATGCTCCATGCACAGGAGTAGTTGGCCAACACAAAATGGACTTCATGTCTTATGTTGTTTGTTTTACTTCTTCATGTGTTTGTTTAATCTTGCTTTGTTTGGGTATTTTTGTCTTATTTGTTTTTTTTTTGTTTTTTTGCTTTCTGTTTTGATTGGCATTTTCTTTCTTTGAGAGAGGTGGGGGAAGAAGAGAGGATTTTCCCAGGTACAGCCTGCATCACTCGCTCTTCTTTCTGTTTACCTGTTACAAAGGATTAAGCAGGAAAATTTGCATTGTTCCCTCACTACATATAAAATCATAGGGTCCTTTGTAAACTTCTTTTTGTTAAATTATTTTTATTAAATCAATTTTTAAAAATTTAATACATCTGCTATATTTGAAAAAACAAAATGTATTCATTCAAGCAATATGGAAACAACTGAGAAGACTTTAATCATGCCATGTAAAAGGGGAGAAATCATACTATCACCCGAATTTTATTTGCCCAAGATTTCTGGGCATTGGTAAATACCAAATTATTGATTTTATTTATTTTTTATTTAAATTTTTTATTTGCATTTCAAATGTTATCACCTTTCCTGGTTTCTCCTCTGGGAACCCCTACTCTACTCCCCTTCCCCCTGCTTCTATGAGGCTGTTCCCAGTCCACTCACCCCTTTCCACCTTCCCACCCTGACATTCCCCTACATAGGGGCATCGAGCCTTAGCAGGACCAAGGGCTTCTCCTCCCACGGATGCCCAACAAGGCTTTGTAAACTTCTTAGTTTACAACATAGTGCAGGCCAGGGAGATAGCTCATGGGTCCTTGGTGCTTTTCAAGAGGATCTGAGCTCAGTTCTTTCCAGTACCCACGTTGGGCTGTTTATAGATCTGACTCCAGGTGAAGCTGATACCTCTCAGATCCAGGCACTAGTGTATATTCCTAACCCCCACCCCCCACCACATGCCTATAATTACAAATAATAAAAGAAAACCAAGAAAGCATTGAAAGATTAGTATAAGCTTAGTTTTCACATTAGCAAGATTGCCCAGCAAGAAACGATCTAGAGAAAAGACTCTGAATAACTATCCGCTTACTAGCAAACTCAGTATAGGGTAAATATTTGAAGAAAATATTGCCAATGGGTTTGTAAAAAATAAAATTTTACAGAATTAACAAGCTAACATTTGGCTTTTAGGTGTGTAGCATAGTCCTGAAGTAGGCTTTTACATGTAAGGCATTTCAGTATGTCCAGTTTACAAGCTCATCATTTAATTTTTTTAATTAAACATGGGGAAATATAAAATGGAGTAAGCAAGGTTTTTCTAATACAATCTCTTTAAATTTTTTCATTTATTTCGTGTGTATGGGTGTTTTGCTTGCATGTATATCTGTTTTTTACATGCATGCCTGGTGTCCATGAAGAGCAGAAAAAAATGTTGGATATCCTGGGACTAAAATTGCACATTATTAGCTGCCCTGTGGGTGGCGGGAACTGAACTGAGGTTCTCTGCAAGAGCATTGAGCCACTTTCCATTTCCCCAATATAATCTCTTTTTTTTCTTTTTTCTTTTTTTCTTTTTTCTCTTTTCTTTTTTTCGGAGCTGGGGACCAAACCCAGGGCCTTGCACTTGCTAGGCAAGCGCTCTACCACTGAACTAAATCCCCAACCCCCCAATGTAATCTCTTAATGATAAAAATATATTATAATTTTGAAAATGGTGATGTAGTTCTAGTTCGATATTATTTGTAGTAATTATAATTTATTTTATTTTTGATAGCCAGAATGAAAAATTAATTGAAGAAATGGAGCCTGCAAATGATACCACCGTGACCGAATTTGTTCTCACTGGTCTATCTCAGACTCGGGAAGTACAGCTAGTCTTGTTTGTTATATTTTTATCCTTTTATTTATTTATACTTCCAGTGAATATCCTTATTATCTGCACCATCAGGCTTGATCCCCATTTGAGTTCTCCCATGTATTTCTTGCTGGCTAATTTAGCCTTTCTTGATATTTGGTACTCCTCTATCACAGCGCCTAAGATGCTTGTAGACTTTTTTGTGGAAAGGAAGATAATTTCCTTTGGTGGGTGCATTGCTCAACTCTTCTTCTTGCACTTTGTTGGGGCCTCTGAGATGTTCCTGCTGACAGTGATGGCTTTTGACCGCTATGCTGCCATCTGCCGCCCTCTCCATTATGCTACCATCATGAACCGCCGTCTCTGTTGTATCTTAGTGGCCCTCTCCTGGACAGGGGGCTTCGTTCATTCTATAATACAAGTGGCTCTCATTGTTCGACTCCCATTTTGTGGGCCCAATGAATTAGACAATTATTTTTGTGACATAACTCAGGTTGTCCGTATTGCCTGTGCCAATACTTTTCTGGAGGAATTGGTCATGATCTTTAGCAGTGGCCTGATCTCTGTGGTGTGCTTCATTGCTCTGCTAATGTCCTATGCCTTTCTTCTGGCCATGCTCAAGAAACACTCAAGCTCAGGTGAGAGCACCAGCAGGGCTATATCCACTTGTTATTCCCACATCACCATAGTGGTGCTAATGTTTGGACCATCCATCTACATTTATGCTCGCCCATTTGACTCCTTTTCTCTAGATAAAGTGGTATCTGTGTTTCATACTGTGATATTCCCTTTGCTCAACCCTATCATCTATACATTGAGAAACAAGGAAGTAAAGGCAGCTATGAAAAAGCTGGTGAATAGATATATTTTTTGTAAAGAAAAGTAAAAATTAAATGATATATTTTACATTGTTTTATCCCAGGAAGTGGTGGTAATGTCACATTGACATTCTCTTCTTTAAACTCTATTTGAAGATTTATTTATTTTTATTTTGTATGTATAAGTGGATAAATGTTTTTTCTTCATGTGTTTATGTGTATCATATGCATGCCTGGTGCCTTCAGAGAGCAGAAGGTCTTAGATCCCACAGAGGAGGAGTTAATAGAGGGTTGTGAGCCAATATTTAGATTCTTGGAATAAAATTTGGGTTGCCTATAAGAATTTCAGGTACCCTCAAACACTGAGTACTTGTCTCAGTTCTTAAACTCACATTTTTTTCTATTTCCAAAACATATTAAAGTGGAAACAAATTCACCCTGAAATGTTAAGCAGACCATTATTGGAATTTTGACTTAATAATTGTCTCCTAAAGCACACATATTCATTAATTGTTCAGTAAGTAAGTAAGTATTCAGTAGCAGGTCTGTGAGAGGAATGTATGTTGTGAAATAATAAAATATTTAAGACTTTGGAGATATTTTCATTATGTACTTGAAGAAAAGGCTAGCAAGTAAGCATAATTTCATGTTACTAAAGTAAGTATTGTATTTCATTTTTGGCTCAGTAGGAGTATTTGGCAAACTATCTTTCTGAGTCTGGAAAATGTTTACTTTGACCCTTATTTTCAACTCTTCCAGACTTGATAGAACCCGAAGGTTCTGTTCTGTAAGCCATCCCAACTCCTATTTCAGGTGGCACATAATGAACAGCATTATTGACAAAGCTGAAGCTTTTTGCCAACTATGGAAACAATGTTTATGCATCTAGAGCACAATATAATTTGTTTACTGTAAGATTTTTCCCATTTCAAATGTATTCACCAATCAATTCACAATTTTTATAGTCTACATAATAACCTTCAGAGGAAAGTCAGGTCTGAAAGAATGGCTCTATGCTGACTGGGATCAGTAGACTTGTATCTGCATGCTTTAAACACAAACCTTCTATCTCCTTTGTCATTTTTGTTTGTTTCTCATGGTTGATGCTTTCTTGTGTCATTCATTTGAATAAATTTTGCATAATAATTAATGTTGAAATTTAGCAGTATAATGCAATTATTTTCCATCAAATTATGTTTTGTAGTTTATATAGATGATACCCACTTAGATATGATATACTTCAAGGGCTAGTAAATTGCTTATTAGGGGGTAATTTTTTATATTTTGATACTTAGAACTCAACTACTAACCATGTTTTAAATATAAAAGGTAAGTATAAATATCTGAGTTTACAAGAAATTCTTATTTGACTAAATTTAAATGTTTAATTTTAAGATAAAGAAGTCTCCATGAAAGAAGGAGTTCCCACTTTGTGTGTGTCAAGCTTTATTTAGTCTTTTTTTAATATTATAATATGAGTAATATTGAAAAAGATAGATTTCTGTCAGCATCAGGAAAAATTTATGTGAATGACAAAAAGACGCTCTGGAGAATATATTTCTCACTATTACTTACTTGAAGAGGTACATTTCTTAGTTTAGGAAAGAATTCATGTCTGGCCCAGTGTATCTGAAGGTGAAGTGGTGGTACATTTATGCTGATTGTTTGCGTTAAACTTGTTTTTATTTTTTATTTTTTTCTTACATTGACTTTCCTTCATCTTCTGGCTCAACACAAATTTTTTTCTAGGGACGCAATGACACAGACTACAATTCTGATTCCTGAACATTGAGTTGACACTCATCACCTGGAACTGAATAAAACAGTACATTCTGAATTCTATACTTTTGGAAACACTTTTAAAAACAGGAAAATTCAAAAGACATACACATATTTAATAAATAATGTGTTATGACTCCAGATTTTATATTACCTTATTGTTTTCCTTTACCAGAAGTACTTAACATATGTTCAGAAGTTGCTTTTGTTTTATAACTTATGCTTGTGTCATTATTAATAACATTACTTGAAAAGTGTCTGCACACTTTCTGTGGTTTTCAAACACTAGTATAAAAATAGTTGCTGAGCATATATAAGTTAATAATGTAAAGGAGCAGTGAAACTCTAATTGTTTGCTTAGAAAAATTATCTGAATCTAAGGTTAATATTGACAGGGAGAGGGGTTCTTTGACATACTACTGAGTCATGACCTAGCCTGACTCATGGAGGAAATAATTGAGTAAAAATTTTGGAATTCATTTTGCCATTCTCATCAGTAGATGAGTAGAGATGAGTTTTAATAGATCTGACAAAAATCTTTAGCTTTTTTTCCCAAACAAACATTACATTTCTCCCACTTTTAGTCACAAAAAAGTTCATTAGAAGTTCAAAATGTATGATCACAAAAATATAGCCTATCCCACTGACTTACTTGGCCCCAAACACCATTAGTGTTAACAATGAGAATTAACTGAGGTAATGAACAATGATAGGAGAAAGAAGTACTGATCACACCATACATTATCTTGGTGTTGTAGTCAGTGCCACAGCGCCATCTCTCAATGACCCAGTACCATCACAAGCAAAATTCCAAATTTGCTGAGAGCCAGTTTTCTAATGTCTAGTATTTTTATGCATTTCCTTCTGGTTGAGTTAAACTGACTTTAGGTTTTTTGTTTTGTTTTTTAGTTTTCCTTTTTGGTCTTCCAGTCTCTAATACTCTACTTTTTCACCTTCAGAGATTGCTGCTGAGGTTCTATTTTTAAAAGCAGAAAAATATAGACTTAGTAGCTTAATTTCCTTACCTCGAGATTGAAATTGTATTTAATCAGATTGGTTTCTGGGAAATTTTGAAGTTTTCGTTGTATTAATCTCATACTATTTTTTTTAACCTCAATAGCATCCAGATGACCATTACTAAATCTGACAAAAATTCTCAACAGTATTTTACATTTCTTCTCCATTTAATTTCTAAAAACAGTACATTAGATATTCAAAATATATGATCATATAAATAATGACACAAGATGTGGGCAGTATTTTGGAAAACATATCACATCAATCAGTAGCTTGTTAAATAAGACTTTTATTCATATAGTTTACTCATCAAACATTATTAAAACTATATCAGTTAATCTATCCTGCTTTCTTTGATAATATAATTGACTATTTTAAAATAAATGTTGGAGGTTGAGTACTAAGTAAAAAATTCTTTGCAGAAAAAGAGGCTATATCCTTATGCATATAACAGAGGATGCACTGCACCCAGCAATTGATAAGTAATCCCCTGAAGTCCCACATCTACCACTGGGAGCCCTGTGGACTCAGGACCAATCGTCTCTTGAAACTCCCCACCTGCTGAATATCAATCCCCTTCCACCTTTCTGCTGGGACACACTGCTAGCTAGTCTGCTTCCAGAAGATACTGTATCTTGAGGCATATCAGAGGGTCCTCTGCATTCAGAACATTTGACATCATATATTGAAGCATACCAGAAAATCATTGCACTCAGAACATTTGATATCACATCCTGAGGCATCCCAGGAGATCTGCTGCACCCAGGGGCATTTGACACCATAACCAGAGACATCCCAGGAGATCTACTGCACAGGACATCACAGCTTGAAGGCATGCCAGGAGTTCCTCTGTACACAGGGCAACTGGGAAATTGATACTACAGTCTGAAGATCTCCCAGGGGCTCTGTGGCATGCAGGGCAACTGACCCAAAAGACTGAGAACCTCCTTGGAGTGTGGCTGCACAGAAGGAAACAGAAACCACAGTTCATTGACCCCACCTAGAGAAGAGCTTCACACAGGAAAAGTTTGACTACCTCTTTAAAGACCCAACAGTCTGAAGGCCTCCCAGGAGATCTACTGTAGACAGGGCAACAAATCAACAGCTTCTCTGCCCCTCTGAAGACCCTCACAGGCTCACAGGAAGGCTGCTACAGCCAGAGCCACAGGCATATCAAGAAACCTGTTGAAACCTAGGGAAAAAAAGAGGCAGGCTCCACACAGAGTCACCCAGACCAGCAAACACTGGGGATAACCAGATGGTGAGAAGCAAGTGCAAGACCATAAGGAACAGAAGCTAATATATGTGTGCATCACCAGAACCCAGTTCTCCCACCACAGAAAGCCCTGAATACACCAACACACCTGAAAATCAGGAAGCTGACCTAAAATCCTATCTCATGAAGATAATAGAGTCCTTTAAGGAGGATATAAATAACTCACTGAAAGAAATACAGGAAAACACAGGTAAACCGGTAGAAGTCCTTAAAGGGGAAACAAATACATCCCTTAAAGAAATACAGAAAAACACAAACAGGTGAAGGAATTGGATAAAGCAATTCAAGATCTAAAAGTGGAAGTAGAAACAATAAAGAAAACACAAATGGAGGCAAACCTGGAAATGGAAAATCTAGGAAAGAGGTCAGGAATTACAAATATAAGTATTACCAACAGAATACAAGGTGTAAAAGATACTGTAGAAGAAATTGACACAACAATCAAAGAAAATTCAAAACATAAAAAAATCCTAACCCAAAACATCCAGAAAATTCACAACACAATGAAAAGACCAAATCTAAGAATAATTGGAATAGAGGAGAATGAAGATTCTCAGCTCAAAGGACCTGAAAACGTCTTCAACAAAATCATAGAACAAAACTTCCCTAACTTAAAGAGGGAGATGACCAGAAAGGTACAAGAAGCCTACAGAACACAAAATGAATGGGACCAGAAAAAAAATCCTCTCATCACATAATACTTAAAACACTAAATGCATAGAACAAAGAAAGAATATTAAAATCTTGAAGGGAAAATGGCCAAGTAACATACAAAGGCAGACCTATCCGAATCATACCAGACTTCTCCACAGAGACTATGAAAGCCAGAAGAGCCTGGTCATATGTCATGCAGATTCTAAGAGAACAGAAATGCCAGCCCAGGCTATTCTACCCAGCAAAACTCTCAATTAACATAGATGGAGAAACCAAAATATTCCAGGAGAAAACCAAATTCAGACAATATCTATCTACCAATCAATTCCTACAGAGAATCCTAGAAGGAAAACTCCAATACAAGAAAGAAACTTACAACAAAGAAAAAACAAGATATTATGCATCTCACAACACAACCAAAAGGAGAGAACCACAAGGACATAAAGCCACCTACAAAACCAAATACAACATCTGCCTTTAGCATCTCTCAATATTAATGGACTCAATTCACCTATAAAAAGATGTAAGGTAACAGACTGGAAACACAAACAAGATCCAGCATTTTGCTGCATGCAAGAAACACACCTCAATAACAAAGACACTTAACAAACACCCCAGCAGATCTTTGTTAATTGTTTTCTCTGGTAGAAGTATCTCTAATGCCTTCTATTTGTCTTTGAACTATAATAACCTTCATTCTACAAATCAAAGGATCAGCATTGGCCTATTCTAACTTCTGAGTATATAAATCTGTCCTATCCCTGCTATTCCTAGGATTGAGGAATAATCGTGGGATGAGTTCAGGACTTTTCATACAGATCCAAAAAGTACTTAAAAGATTTCTAAATCACTACTCCACCCTGGCAACACTATAATTAGCTAGGGATAAAGGTCTATGTGAGTCAGGCGATTGTGCATTTGCCCTATCTATGATGTCCATTATGATAATTACAACTATCTAGCCTTCAGTGATTTTGCGTTGCCACTTGGCCCTTGTTCCTCTGGGGTTTATTTAGAGACATTGTATTTAAGTTATCTAATTTAGTATCTATGTCCCTTAATTTGAGTTCTGATATATGAAGAAAGATAATGACAGAGATGATTTGGTAGCTGGGACCCTTGAATGCGCGCGCGCGCACACACACACACACACACACACACACACACACACACACACACTATTAATATGAAGGGTTTGTCTTTTTGCATACTCCCATTGTGGAAGATTAAATTTTGCATGGAAAATCCATTCTAACATTTTAAGTTTCATATACCTTCGAATCCTTACATTAATATCTGGTCAGGAGTTATCAGGCACCTCCAGCTTATTCTTAGCAGGGCATCTTTTCATTCATATTTTAGACAATTAAGCAAGTTTTATTAAATTAAATTTGAGCTGCAACATTAAACTTAAAACCCATTATCGATTAATGAATCCATATCAATAAATGCAGTTTAGTCTAGTTTCATAAATCTTTACCCATTTTGCCACTAATTAAAAATCCATTCCAAGCCTAGTAGGGGCACCAGTGGAAGGGAACGCTCTTGGTCCTGCCAAGACTGGACCTCCAGTGAACGGGATTGTTGGAGAAGAGACTAAATTGAGAAAGCAACTCAATTTGGGATTCATCTCAAGGGGAGGCTCCAAGGTCTGAGACTGTAACTGATGCTACCGTATGCTCACAGATGGGAGCCTAGTATGGCTGTTTTCTGAGAGACCGAACAAGCAGCTGATTGATACAGATGCAGATACTTACACTCAATCACTGGACTGAAGTCAGGGATTCAGGGACTGAATTAGGGAAAGGCTGGAAAAAGTTGAGGAGGAGGGCGACCCCATAGGTAGACCAGCAGTCTTAACTAACCTGGACCCTGAGATCTATCAGACACTGAGCCACCTATCAGTTATCATACTCTAGCTGGTCTGAGGCCTCTGACACATATACATCACAGGACAGCCTGGTCTGACCTCATTGGGAGAAGAAGTGCCTAACCCTCAAGAGACTTGAGGCTGCAGGGAGTGGGGAGGGCTGGTTGGGGTTTGGGGCATCCTCTTGAAGACAGTGGTACAAAGAATGAGATGAGAAACTGTGGGAAGGTGGACTGGGTGTGGGATAATGACTGCACTGTAAAAAATAAATGTAATAAAGAGAAAAGAAAAAATAGAAAAGTACTTTATGATTATATTTAAATAAAAATGTAATATTTACTATAACATTCAATCCCATGAGCTTGACCATTAAAACTTCAGAAGTAATTCCATTTTGTTTCTCATTTCACATCATAAAATTGTCCCTGACAAACATCTTTCTTTTTAATTCAGTTTCAGACCTTAGTAAGCCCCATTGCACTATCTGATTTTATGACTCTACTTTTGTATTACAACTACAAGTAAGTGATACTGAGTATGTTCCTTAATGTGTTTTTTATTGGATGGATAAAAATCTCTTCCAAAAATTCATTTATCTTGTTACAAATAACAATATCTTACTCTTTTTCATTAAATATCATTCTTAGATGTTTGCCCATGTATCAGGTTTTAACTACTTATTGGTTCACATGTTGCTTTAACACAACAGTTACTATGAAGAATGCCATTGTAAGTATGGTAGTTCTGATATTTGTTAAAGGTACTGTTTCAATTCTTTCAGATCAATGTCCAGGAGTGGGATTGCTGGTGCATACACTAGTTTTTCAACATTAGAACAACTTCTGTGCTATTTCCTGTAATGCCTGTACCTTACAGTTCCATGAGTGCACAGGGACCCTCTTTCCTACATTAGTCACTAGTTTCTTTGTGGTCTTTATAGTGATTATACTCCAAGGATTATAACTAATGCTCTGTCATCATAGATGTGCACTGCGTATTCTTTACTTCACATAAGCACAACAGTGAAGACAACCTTTTGTTCTTGGGTTTTCTCAATTAACATAATTCTGGCAGGTTATCTTTTATAAATACTATTTAATTGTATTTTCAATTCAGTATAGTACATTCAATAATATTTATTTTTTACACCACTAATGTAAATATCATTATTCACTGCTTTTGGAAAATCATATTTCTTAGTAATTTAATCAAAATATCCAAGGAGCATAATTCTGTGTCCAAATTCATTTTTCTTAGGAAAACGTAATACCCTAAGCAGCAAATTTAGGGCTAACATTCATTTCTTAAAGTTCATTTCTACAAGATCATTATCTCTGTTTTTTTTTTTTTTTCGGAGTTGTACTCTTACGTTTGTCCTTTATTTATATATGCCAGGAAAGAGTGTGTGTTTCTTCTCAAAAGTATTTTCTTATAATGAAAAATTTACTCTACTGTTCTACAGAGAAAATGAAGATTAATATCTGGAGAACACGGGAGTGATTTCCCAGGAAAAGAGCAATATGGACATAGGGTGTCAAAGCCATCTACCAGAATAGGGACAATCCTACAGGAAGAGAGGAACAAGACCGTGTACCCAAGTAGACAGGCTAGCTAGCTAGCCAAGGAACAACTAGCTGGACCTTTTAAAACTATGTGTCTATATAGATCTACATTTTGATGGGTTTTATTTATTGTAGTATTCTCTGTCAAGAAGACAGTTTCTTGATGAGATATTTGAACTATACTTGTGTGTGGGGAGGAGCATAAGAATAAATACTTATAAGCTCTAGGGGATTTTGCTCTCTCTGTTTACATATCTACAAAACTCTCTCACACTTAAGGCTCAGGGAGCACTGTGGAACAGAGCAGGTAAATATCGTAAAAGCAAGAGGATCAGGGACTTTGCTATGAGATATGCCTTCTAGTAACATCAGAAGTTATATAGGTAACTTCTCCCTAACATGACAGCCTAAATGTAAGATGAACAAGGGTGATATCAATGAACATGGCACACTGGAGGAGAAAAGTCCATGAGGCCTCAACCCTACACGAAGTACTACAGGAAGCTAAGTAAAGTTCAGATCTTGACGGGAAGAAAACAATTTATCGTCCCATGCCAAGTGATCAACCCCAGTCATATACATTCATTCAAGCAACATTATATGGGCTCGAAAGTTTATATTTAGAAATATATATGTATATACAAATACATATATACATTCAATAACAATGGACAAAAATGAGGCTACGGATGTGACAGTGATCTGAGGTATATGAGAGCATTTGGGGAGAGGAAAAGGAAGGAGAAAAAATTATAATTAAGATATAGTCTCAAATTTAAAAATAGCTCTTTTATGTTTTTCCCAATTTCAATCAAAATTGAACATTTAAATGGATGCATTGTCATAAAACAACCTTGGCTATTTGTGTGCTTGATTGAGGCAAGCTGGGAGAAATACAAACTTGACAGAAAGTGACATCAAGTAGAAGTATAAAAAGAGATAGACACTTTTTGACAGGGTAGAGAAATGGGGTAAAATCAGCCAAGTGTCTAGTCTTGGGTTTCCTTTGACATGTATATTTTCACAAGGAAGTTGAACAGAGACTAAACATATGAAAAGGGAAATAAAGATCTCTCTTCCTTTTGCCCAGAAAGTATAAAAAGAGATAGAATAAATTTTTTTTTCTATGATTAAGAGCATATGTCAAAAATACCAGTTAAATCCCATCTCCATGTCATCTGAAACTCATCAAATTCTGAAAATGCATGAACATACATGAAGGCAAATAATTGTTTGAAAAAAATTTTTTAAATTAATTAATGACAACAATCCATTTCTTATATAAACCATTTTGATAAGTGTTGTTGTGGTCATTCCCAGTTTTGCGGTTTCGAGACTTTATTTTTCAAACATTTGGAGAAATCCCCAACATCCCATTTTTAAGTGCTCCCTACCCATTATATTTTGGTCTTGTGTTCCTTTATTTGGAGTCCCACCCTGATGATTACCCCCATCAAAATAAGAGTGGATAATGCCTCTAGTATAGCCAAGTCTCATTTTTTATACAGATGCAACTGTCTAGTTCACTGGTTTTAAAATGGTTTTTAAAATGACCTTGAAGAGATTTACCTTGTAATACCATGAGATGATGAAATTAAGATGCTTTGACTATGGTCTAGATGATGAGAAAGGCATTGGATAATGTGAGCAGTAAAATAGAGAACAAAATCTCAAAAGGTCAAAAGAAGTTATGTCTCAACTACAGGAAAATACAGAAGAGGAAACAATGTCAAAATATGCTAGTGTTTATTGTTACTGAAGTTGAGAACGCCAACAGTGGGGCTTCAGTAAGGTGGCAGAAAATCCTTTGCAAATTGACTCTTGATATTTTCTAATCTATTACCATGAATCAAAATGAATTAATCTATTCATAGAATCTTATGATCACGATCCATTACACAACAGATAGAACTATGAGTTACTTGTTCTGATGGTTGAATACAAAGAAGTTATTACTGAGAGGCCAAACCTTTTAAGTTCAGACTCAATTTTAGAGATCCTGACCTGAGTTTGAACTTAGGTAAACTAGCAGGCTGGTACCTAGCATTAGATTCCAAGTTACCTCCAAAAAGAAACCTGGGCCTAGCTCCTGTCTCTAAACTAATCCCCAAGAAGACCAGCATCTCCAGGTTACACCCTCAACAAGACCAGTGTCTCCAGGTTATTCCAACAAACCTGACCCTAGATTAGAAGCCCACTCCTGCCTAATGACTAGCAATGTGGAGGGAATCAGAAATTAAGTTTATGATACGACTCCCAGGACAAGCCAATTATGTTAAAGGCCACAGTAGCTTTCCAGATAGATTCTTTCACATTTACCCCCTGCTTGGTGTTTACTATAAAGCCTTGCCCTGATAGATACACGGGGCTCCCCATCTCCAAAACCATCCTGTGTGGCTGCAGTGCATGGGGGAGAGGGGGCTGAGCTAGCACAAATAGAATCAAGACCCTGCTGTGAGTTGCATCAGATCAATTCCTTTCTTTTTTGGGGGTTCGGGAATCACTAACATTTCCCTGGCACTACATAAATACAGTTGTAGAAATACTGAAACTATTGATTTTAGCATAAAACCCTTTAGTGTTTTAATCCACACATCACATAAAATTTAATCCATACACCTATCACACTTATCCACTGTACTTAGGCAAACCTATTGTTTCTTTTACATCCTTTAAAACAAACATTTCATTCTCTCGCTATGTATAAATTCATCAAATTGCCGAAAATAGTATCTGAAAAAAGAGATCTAATCAAGAAGAATGTAATAAATACCATACCAAATTACACCTGCCTGATTTCTCATTAAAAAACAATTAACACATTATTTGACGAATAAATAACTTTTTCATGGATGTTTTAACTTCCTGGTTCCGAAGCGTATAAATAACAGGATTCAATAAGGGAAATATTACTGTATGGAAGAAAGAAACCACTTTGTCAGCTGATAAGGCTGTGAATGGACGCGTATAAATAAAAATTGCAGGTCCAAACATAAGAAATATAATGATAACGTGAGTGGTACACGTAGATATAGCTTTGTTTTTTCCCTCAGAAGCTGACCTATGGACATGGCATAAAATAACTGCATAGGAAGTCAGAAGACCAAGGAAGCACACGAGGGTAAGCAGGCCACTATTGAAGATCATTAGGAGCTCAACTGCAAAGGTGTCTGTACAGGCTAGCTTGATGACCTGTGGGACATCACAGAAGAAGTTATCTAGATGATTCGGCCCACAGAAGGGCAAGCGGAGGATGAAGACAACCTGAATAATGGAGTGAACCAAACCTCCAAGCCATGGAGCCAATAACATCACATAGCAGGTTCTGGAACCCATGACAGTGGAGTAATGTAAAGGCCTGCAGATGGCGATGTAGCGGTCAAAGGCCATCACAACCAGTAGTAAAAATTCCCCTCCTCCAAGGAAGTGCAAAAAAAATAGTTGGGTGATACAAGCTTTGTAGGAGATTATCTTCTTCTCAGAGAAGATGTCTACCAGCATCCTGGGAGCCACAATGAAGGAGTAGGAGGCATCCAGGAAGGCCAAATTTCCCAGGAAGAGATAAAGAGGAGCAGTGAGTCCAGGGTCTGATATGATGGTGAGGATGATGAAGACATTTCCAGGCAAGATGATGATGTAGAAAATTAAGCTCAGAACAAAGACCAAGCGCTGAATGTCATGTGACTGGGTCAGTCCTATGAGGATGAATTCTGTGACAACTGTCCTGTTTTCTGTCTCCATCACCAGTCCCTACACAACATTAACAAATAAAGCAATTCTTTACTTCTCTTCTCTCTAGATCATAGCTATTCTTCTAGAAGCATTGTTAGACATTGCTGTATTCTCTCATCTTTCTCTATACAGAACCATTTCCTCTGTCCTTTAGCTTCTACATTTCACAATGGCCAAACATCTTTCTTACTCTTTAAGCCACACCTTCATCTCAGAACTTCTGTTTGACTCTTGTATGAAGTAAAAGATTCTGTTCTTCTGGGTTTATTTCTAATTGCTCTAAAAGAAATTGGTTTTATTTTGTTTGTTTTTGTTTTTGACAAAGAAGATAACCTATCTCCACATATTAAAGTGTTCATGTATGTATTTTTCAAGGAGATGGATAAAGATTTATAGTTAAGAGAAAAGACACATAGATTCTATGTCTTAACTATAAGGTAATTGTTTCATATGTGCATATATTTATCAACACTAATGAACTATATTATCAGTCGATATTTGTTTTCTAGACATCAATTTTACTTCCCCAATGAACCACCAAAAATCTGTCATTTTATGAGGATATTTTTCCTTATTGAAGATGTAGTCATTAATCAAGTGTGAATACAGAAACTTTTGGGCAGTTGAAGAGCAAACTGATGTTTTTCTGTATAAAAGTTTCCTTCTAAGAAGTGTGTTCTGTCCTAGAATAAATGTGAAATTTTACTGTTATTGTAGTTGCAGCAATTTCATGACATATATTTTTACCAAAGACTTTGTCTTTCAGTTTTATAGTTTTTATAACATCATTCTGTTGTTGACAGCTACACAAAGAAAACTTTAAGCTATTTGTTTTTATCACAAAGAGGTTGTTTGTGAGGTGAAATTTGAATAAACAAAGGCTTCTATATTACATAAAAATAATTCAGTCTGACAGAGAAGGTTTTACATAGTCTTTCAAAATGCATGTTTAAAAAAGAGATATGGAAATGGAAGAGTTGAAGTAAAGAGGGCTTCATTATCTATGACTGAAAGTGAGAGATTCAAAGAGGAAAAAGAGAAGAAAAGAACAAGTCTCTCAAATTAAAATTCAATTCAAACATTTAAAAATTTACCTCTATGTCCAAGATATTCTCTGTCTCTCTCTCACTCATTTAACATTTAGCTGTCTCTTCTAAACTTTTACTGATTTTAATATTGATACAAATTTCCATATATTTCAGTTAAAATTATAGGATAATCACATTAAATCAGACAAACACATACTCATACACACACATGTGTGTATACTAAAAATAAATATATAGGTACATATTATGTCCTAACTCAAAATGTGTGTAATAGATGGTCATGTTCACATGTGCACAACGGCAGCACTAACTGAGCATGGTATTATTACTAACACTTAAAATGAGAGCATGTCATTTGAAGGATGATATGGAAGGCACTAATGGGGAGTTAGAGAGACATAGTGATTAATGTATATGATTAATATCATTTAATATCATTTGTATAAATGTGCACATGCACAAGGTATAAGTTTTAAGAAGTGTAATACAGATTTTCTTTTTTAAAATTTTAGCCTCAAATTATTAGACTTTTTAACTTCATAAATCAAAGATTACAATATCAAAACTTACATAGGTTTAACATCAGCCCGATGTCAAAGCCCCAAATCAGTGTTCATCAGTATTACTTGTACAAGAAGAACCTCTCTTCCAAGCTGTGTGGGAAACTATGTCAGAGTTTGTCTTTTTCAAAACCAGGATACAAAGAAATATTTTCTTTTCAATTCTCAGTCTAACATGTCTGTATTGATAATAAGTTACATTCTCTTACTTTTTTTAGTTGGTCAGTATAAATTTGTGGCTAAGTGTAAACAGTAAAACTATTTCTTAAACACTACACAATCTTCATAAAACAATTCCAAATATCTGAAGGGGAATGAATTTTAATTTGGCATTCATAAATCATTCTATTTTTGCTATTCTTCTGTACATTCAAGATAGTAAACATACAACCTGAAGAATTATATTTTTGCCATCCTTTTTTTATTCTTTGTAAATATTAAGAAAAGTAAGAACATTTACCTCACTGTGTGCCAATATTCTCACAGAGCAAACATCTCCCTCCCCCTCTAATGAAATAGGCAACACCTGATTGTTCCAACCTAATTTAAATTTTTTTTAACAACAGAGGGACTGTTTACAGTTTGACCTACACAACTAATTTGTGATGCAATGGAGAATGGGCTTTGGGAATTTGAAGTTTAACTAAACTACAGGGAATTTCGGTGAGGACTGTCAAAATGCTAACGGGTTATGGACAGAGAATGAATCTAGGGATTTAGTTCATATAAATCCCCAAATATATATCAATCAAGATTTACAATGTAAGGAGTGGGTTTTCAAACAAAGATCATGTCACTGACTGATTAGAGACCCTTGAGAAGGAATTAATCTAAATGCCTCTTGATGGTATCTATCAGCCACTGAAGGTATCTATCATGATACCAGAAGGCTATAAAAGCTTCCAGAGGAGGAAGGCAACTGACGTCCTATCCAGCTATGATGCCTATGAACCACAGCAACAACCAGCATGGCACAGTAACCTCAAGGTACAGGAGCAGTAGGCATACTTTGGTGCTAACTAATAAATCTCTAATTAGACTTAAGACCCACTAAACAAGAGGGAAATCCTGCCAGGTACTAAAAATCTGGCTAACTGAGCAATGCTAGTGATCTCATGGTTGTTGGAGGAGAATCTACAACTGCACTCACTAAACCAGCACATCCCTAACAAAAATTAAAATAATTAATAACATTCTCTTGACTAATGGGGTAAAAGTACTATGTAAAGAAAAGAAATAATTGGAAGAATTTACTGACCAGTTTATGGACCAATTGATTCAATTGATTGACAGACCCAGTAGGATCAGGCTCTGAAGTAAGGGGGTATTAATATAAAATATTCAAAGTTCTGATATTTGGAGCAGATAAAAATGGACTATCTTTACCCAGTGTCAGAGTTGGAATTCAGGTTCCACTGTATTGTCCAATCAGAACTAGCAGTCCTGTTGAATTGATCTTTCAAAAGACCAGAAACTTTCTGTTTTTTCAAATGGTAAATTGGAGGTTGGCTACTTAGCCAAATGCGAGGGAGAGATTACTCTCAAAAACCTTCAAACTTTCTAATGCCCATTGAGCTATGTAACCTTCCCCACTAAAATATTTAGATCCGCCCAATACCTGCCCACTAACTACAGCCTACATGCCTCCCAGGAGGTACACAGTAACCAGAGACACAGGTCTCCCCAAATATCCAGGCCAGCTAGGACAACCACAAGACCCTGATGATTCAAGCCCCAAACCCCAACCCCTGAGTTCCATCTTTCTTCCAGTCTGCTTTCTTTTTTTTTTATTAATTTTTTTTATTAACTTAAGTATTTCTTATGTACATTTCCAGTGTTATTCCCTTTCCCGGTTTCCAGGCCAACATCCCCCTAACCACTCCCCCTCCCCTTCTTTATGGTTGTTCCCCTCCCCATCCTCCCCCCATTGCCGCCCTCCCCCCAACAATCACGTTCACTGGGGGTTCAGTCCAGTCTGCTTTCTACCCAGTCCTATATCCTTCCACACCCTACAGCCTTCCTACCTCCCAGGAGGTCTACAGTAACCAGGAACACAGGAAGCATTCTCTAACCAGAGACACAAGAGGCCTACCCTAAGCAGAGACAGTACTGCTTGACTTCAAGGAGGCTGGTTCCAGTCAGAGACACTCAGCCAGTGTAACACCAGAGATAAACAGATGGCCAAAGGCAAGTGCAAGTTCATAAGCAACAGAACCCAATGCAATTTGGCAAACCCAGAACCCAGATCTCCCACCACAGCCAGACCTGAATACCCTAACACACCCCAAAAGCAAGATAATGACCTAAACTGCATCTCATGAAGATGATAGAGACCTTTAAGTAGGATATAACAACCCCCTTAAAAATACAGGAAAACAGGGAGAAGCCCTTAAAGAGGAAACAAATAAATCCTTTAAAGAAACACAGAAAAATACAATCAAGCAGGTGAAGGAATTGAACAAAAGGGACCAAGAACTAAAAATAAAAATAGAAACAATAAAGGAAACACAAAGGGAGGCAACTCTGGAGATGGACAACTTAGGAAAGAGTTTAGGGGCTATAGATGCAAACATAACCAATAGAAGAGATATAAGAGCAAATCTCATAGAAGATACCATTGAAAATATTGACACATTGGTCAGAGACAATTCAAAGTATAAAAAGATCCTAACACAAAATATGTAGGAAAGTCAGAACACACACACACACACATACACACACACACACACACACACACACACACACACACACACACCAAAAATAAAAATCAATAAAAATTCATTTCTTGTGAAATGTTTAATGTTTTGTGTTTTCTTGGATGTAGTCATTACCATCCTTGTATTGGAGATTTCTTTAGATTTTCATTCCAGTATCTTCTTTAGTAGAAAGATATTGTTTAAATTTGGTATTGTTTTCTCCATCCATGATGATAAAAGTGTTTTGTTGGGCATAGTGTCCTGTGCTGTTGGCACTTTTGTTCTCTTAGGGTCTGGATGACATCTGTCCCCCTACTGCTTTTAATATTCTTTTTTTTTTCTAGGTATTTAGTAGTTTGTTTATAATGTGGCAAGAAAATTTTCTTTTCTGGTATAATCTATTTGGTATTCTGCAAGCTTCTTTGTATATTTATGGTCATCTCTTTCTTTAGTTTAGGGAAGTTTTCTTCTATTATTTTGTTGGAGATGTTTTCCAGCCCTTTGAGCTGGGATTCTTCACCCTCTTCTATTCCTATTATTCTTATAAGAATCCAAAAAGAAAGGAATCATACACACATGATACCACCTAAAACAACAAAAATGACAAGAACTAGCAATCATCTACCTTTAGTATCTCTCAATATGAATGGAGTCAATTCCTCAATAAAAAGATACAGGCTAACAGACTGTATACGTAAACAGGATTCAGTGTTTTGCTGCACACAAGAAGCACAATTAAGTGATAGAGATAGACACTACCTCAGAGTAAAAGGTTGGAAAAAATTTCCAAGCAGATGGTTCCAAGAAAGAAGCTAGAGTTGCCATTCTAATATTTAATTAAATGTACTTTTAATCAAAAGTTATCAAATGAGATGCAGAAGGACACTTAATATTCATCACAGGAAAAATCCAGCAGGAAGAATTCTCAATTCTGAACACCTATGCCCTAAGTGCAAGGGCACCCACATTCATAAAAGAAACTTTATTAAAGCCTAAAACACACATTGAATCTCACACAGTGATGGTGGAAGATTTTAACGCCCTACTCTTACCAAAGGACAAGTCATTGAAAAACAGAAAATAAACAAAGACAGTAAAACTCATAAAAGTTATGAACCAAATGGATTTAGCAGATATATACAGAAAATTTTACCCCAAAACAAGAAAATATACTTCTCAGCAACTCACGGAACCTTCTCCAAAACTTATACATGAAATAGTTAACTATCTCCCAAATCCACTGAGAATTAACAGTATTAAACCAGTAAATAAAAAATTGGGGCAGGGGGACTAGCTATGCAACAGCAAAAGTTAGGAAAGAACTAACAATTCTCATTGATGATTCTAAATATCAATGTTATCAAATTTCTCAATAAAAAGACACAGACTAACTGATTACATATAAAAACAGAATATGAAGAGGGCCTTGGTCAGACCAATGTAGGCTCTCTGATTGTCAGTTCAATCTTTGTGAGTTTCTGAGTCCAGGCAAGTTGGCCCTGTGAGTTTTCTTTAGGGTCCTTGACCCCTCTGGTTCCTATAATCCTTTCCCCCTTTCCTAGGATCTCTGAGCCCTGACTAATATTTAACTGTGGGTCTCTGCATCTATTTTCACCACTTGGTGGATAGCCATTCTAATGACGATTATACTAGGCTTCTGTCTATGAGTAATGCAGAACATTGTTATGGATCATTTCATTTACTTTAAATATTTATTCATTTACTTATCCTTTATTTATTTATTTATTTATTTATTTATTTATTTATTTATTTATTTATTTATGGGATCCTGTTTGATTCTATTCTGGGCTTCTGGGCTATCTACCCTCTGATTCCTGGCTCTTTATGCAGTGTCAGGGGTGGGCCAGTGACTTCGGTCTCAAACTGGTACTGGATTTCTAGTCCCATAATTTCTGTGCTACCTTTACCCCAAGCAAATCTTGTAGTCAGGACAAATTACAAGTCAAAGGTTTTGTGGTTGGGTTGATGTCCCAATCCCTCCACTGGATGTCTTGCATAGTTATAGGAGATGACT
Organism: Rattus rattus; assembly: GCF_011064425.1. NCBI lineage: Eukaryota > Metazoa > Chordata > Mammalia > Rodentia > Muridae > Rattus > Rattus rattus. The sequence continues at coordinate 72,940,507 of NC_046165.1, forward strand.
AATTTAGGCTTTGTATCCCCCTTTTCTAGGAGTCTTATCTAGGGTCCCCCTTGTAGATATCTGAAAGTTTCCTTTACACTAGGTCTCTAGTCCACCCTGGAGGTGTCCCCAAATTTCAGTTGTCTCTCCTAGTACTTTCTCCCTTCATCCTCCAAACTGATCTCAACTCTTCCCAATTTCCTCAAATCCCCAGTGTCCTCCCCTACAACCACAAAATCTTTTCTATTTTCTCTACTCAGGAAGATTATGAGTCACCTCCTTGAAGCCTCCTTGTTAGTTAGCATCTCTGGCTCTGTGGATTGTAACCTGGTTATTATGTATAGCTAAACATCCAATCATCAGTGAGTACATACCATGTTTGTCTTTCTGGGTCTAGGTTACCTCACTCTGGGTAATATTTTCTAGTTCTGTCCATTTGCCTGAAAATTTCATGATATTCCTTTTTTAAACAACCAGCTAATAATCCATTTCTAAATGTACAACATTTTCTGTATCCATTCTTTGGATGAGGGTTATCTAGGTTGTTTCTTGTTTCTAGATATCACAAATAAAACTGCTATTTGCATAGTTAAGCAACTATGGTAGTATGGAGGATGGAACTTTCTTTTAGTTTGTCTCTAGGAGTGGTATACCTAGTCTTGAAGTACATCAATTTCCAGTGTTCTGAGAGATCACCATATTGATTGTCAACACGGCTTCAAAAAGTTGCGCTCCCACCGGCAATGGAGCAATGTTCCCCTTGCTCCACATTTTTGTAAGCATGCGCTGTCACTTATGGTTTTGATCTTAGCTGTTCTGACAGCTATAGGATGGAATCTCAGAGTTGTTTTGATTTGCATTCCCTGGTGACTATAGATAACATTTCTTTAAGTGCTTCTCACCTATTTTAAATTCTTCTGTTGAGATTCTTTGTTTAGATCTGTACCCTAATTTTTAATTGGATTGATTTGTTTATCTCTAGTTTCTTGATTTTTATATACATTGGATATTAGCCCTCTTTCAGATATAAAGATGGTGAAAATATTTTCCCATTTGGTAGCTGTCATTTTGTCCTATTGACAGGATTTTTTGCCTTAACAAAAGCTTTTCATTTGCATGAGGTCCTATTTATTGTTGATTTTAGTGCCCGCATTGTTGTTCTGTTCTAGAGGTTGTCTCCTTGGCCAACGTGTTCAAGGCTATTCCTCATTTTCTTTTCTATCAGGTTCATTGTATCTGGTTTTATATTGGTGTCTTTGATCCACTTGGATTTGAGTTTATGCATAAGTATGGGTCTATTTGCCTTCTTCTACGTGCAGATCAGCACCATTTGTTGAAGATACTTTCTTTCATTGTATAGTTTTGGCTTCTTCATCAAAATTTACATCTGGGTTCAATTTAACTCCATTGACTAATATGTTTGTTTCAATGCCAATACCATGCAGTTTTTATTACTATAGTTCCATAGTAGAGCTTGCAATTAGGAATAGCAATACCTCCAGAAATTCTTTAATTGTACAGGATTGTCTCAGCAATCCTTTTTTTTCTTTTCCATATGAAGTGCAGTACCCTTCCTTCAAGGTCTTTCAAGAATTGTATGGGAATTTTGATGGATGTTGCATTGAATGTGTAGATTTCTGAAACCTTTTTCATTAGGGTTATTTGTCTCCCCTGGGCGGTTCAACTTTGAGTTCTTGTATATTTTGACTATGTTGTAGGATTGGTAAAGATCTTTCCCAACTGTTGGACAACCACAGTCTCTTTTAAAGATTACAGAAGCTCCCCATTTACTTTTGATATCTTGCGTTTTGTTCTTTTCCAGTGCCCATGTGTTCCAGATGCTTAGTTTGAGTTCTGGCTATGTGAGTCCTTGATCCACTTGGACTTCTAAGTTTTTCATTCTTCTTGATTAACCAGAGTTAATTGGATGGATTTACCTTTGTCAAAAAATCATGGACCATAGGTGTGTGGGTTCCGTCTTCAATTCGTTCCATTGGTCTATCTGTCTGTCTCTGTGTAAATTAATTGCAGTTTTTATTATTTCTCCTTGAGTTCATTTCTTCCTTTTTTTATTGTTGAGGATAGTTTTATTATCCTGGTTTTTGTTATTCCAGATAATTTGCAAATTGTTCTGTCTACTTTTTTTGGTGTTTCCGGATGGGGATTGCATTGAATCTGTAGATCGCTGGTAAAATGGCTATTTTACTATATTAATCCTGCTAATCCATGAGCATGGGGAGATCTTCTTCCACCTTCTGAGGTCTTCTTCAATTTCTTTCTTTCAGTGTTTCTTATTGTACAACTTTTACTTGCTTGGTTATACAATTTTATTATTTAGTCTATTATGAAGGGTGTCTCTTAGAGGAAGGCCATTGATTTATTGAGTGTTTGGCAAGTTGTTTATCAGCTTAGTAGTTCTCTTCGGTGGAACTTTGGGATCACTTAAATATACTATCATATCATCTGTTTTTTTGACCTTTCAATCCTTCTCGTTGCCTGATTGTCGCATAGAACTTTGAATAAGTAGGAGAGAGTGCCTCTTTTTTAGTTGTCTTATTTAGCCCACTCCTATGTTTAATGGGCTTTAATTCTTCCAGGACTTTTATATGAAGAATTTTAAAAATTTTTCTCAGCATCTAATGAAATGATCAGTATATTTGTTTAAATGGATTGCTCAGATTTTCCTACGCCTGGATGAAGCCTACTTGATCATGGTAGATGACGTTTTGATGTGCTCTTGACCGTTTGCCAGAATTTTGTTGAGTATTGCTGCGCTATTCAAGGAAATGTTGGCTATTAAGAGCAATTGTATCACAGAAGGAATTCGGGTAGTGCTCCATTTGTTTCAATTTGTTTTTGGATAATATTTTCTTATGAGGTCCTGATAGAATTCCTAAATCCGTTGAGGGCTCTTTTGCTGGGATTAATGACTTTTATTTCCCTAGAGTTACTGGCTTTATCTGTTCTTGATTAACTTCGCAATTCAGGAAATTGTCCACTTCTGTACATTTTCGTTTTGTTGAATACAGGCTTATAGTAAGATCTGAGATTTTTGAATTTCTGAATCTGTAGTTACAAGTTCCCTTTTCATTTCTGATTTTGTTAATTGGGACACACTCTGTGTATTTCATGGTCCTTTTTGGTATCTACTTGATTTCAGCTGTTTTTATTTCACTCCTCCTGGGTGTATTTGTTGAGCTGCCCCTGCATCTTTACAGTAAAGCCTACCTGATCATGGTAGATGATGTTTTTTAACATTTCTTCATTGACCAAGTATCTTGAGTAGAGCATTTTCAACTTCCATATATATGGTTTGTTATTGAAGACCATGAAGTATTTTTATAGGATACATGGGATTATTTCTTTCTGTACCTGTTGAGGGGCCTGTTTCAATTATATGGTCAATTTGGGAGAAAGTTATTCCGTTGAGAAGAAGGTATTTCTTTAGTTTTTAGGTAGAACGTTTGTAAATATCTGCTAAGTCCATTTGGCCATGACTTCTTTAGTCTGTTCACGTCTCTGTTTAATTTCGTTTCCATGACTATCCATTGATTATAGTATTAAAACTTCCACTATTGCTCGATTCCTTCATTAGATACATCCTTTATCTTCAGTGATTATTGCTTCCTGTTATATTCATATTTGGATGCGAGGTTATGTTTGTGTGCTTTTCTCTTGTTTTGTTGCCAAGACGATTAGTTTTGCCTCTTCTAGGTATAGGTTGCCTCTTTATGTTGGGCTTTTTACCATTTATTATCCTTTTGTAGTGCTAGATTTGTAGAAAGATATTGTGTAAATTTGGTTTGTCATGAACATCTTGCTTTCTCCATCTATGTTATTGGAGAGTTTTGCACGACAAGGTAGCCCGCTGGCATTTGTGTTCTCTTAGGGTCTGTATGACATCAGTCCAGATCTTTCTGGCCTTCATAGTTTCTGGCAAAAGTCTGGTGTGATTCTGATATGTCTGCCTTTATATGTTACTTGACCTTTTTCCCTTACTGCTTTTAATATTCTTTCTTTATTTTGTGCGTTTGGTGTTTTGACTATTATGTGACAGGAGGTGTTTCTTTTCTGGTCCAATCTATTTGGAGTTTTGTAGGCTTCTGTATGCCAATGGGTATCTCTTTATTTTAGGTTAGGGAAGTTTTCTTCTATGATTTTGTTGCAGATATGTACTGGTCCTTTGAGCTGGGAGTCTTCACTCTCTTCTATGCCTATTATCCTTAGGTTTGATCTTCTCATTGAGTCCTGGATTTCTTGTATGTTTTGGACCAGTAGCTTTTTCCATTTACATTATCTTTGACAGTTGAGTCAATGATTTCTATGGAATCTTCTTGCTCCTGAGATTCTCTCTCCATCTCTTGTATTCTGTTGGTGAAGCTGTTTTGTCTCTTCTTTTGGTTTTCTATATCCAGGTTGTTTCATGTGTTCTTTCTTGATTTCTTCTATTTCCATTTTTAATTCCTTCAACTGTTTGATTGTGTTTTTCCTGGAATTCTTTCAGGGATTTTGTGTCTCTCTCTGCGGGCTTCTACTTGTTTATTATTTATGTTTTCCTGTTTTTCAGCATTTTTTGCGATTCCCTCTGTAGGCTGTTGTTTGCTCTAAGGAGTTCTTCACGCCTTTTCTTGAAGTCCTCTGTTAATTATGATCAAATATGATTTTTGAAACTAGATCTGCTTTTCTGGTGTTTGATATGTTTACTTTGTGGTGGAGAATTGTAACTAAGCTTGCTGGCTTGGGTTCCTGCACTTGCCTCTCGCCATCAGATTATCCTGACCTGCTATTTCTGACAGTGGGCTAGACATCTGTGTGTGTCCCACTGTTTTCTTCAGGAAGAGCGTTTTGCCTGTAATGGAGGAAGGTTCCTGTGGGCCTGTGTCTTGAGGTGCAGAAAAGTTGGTCTTACTTGTGGGTCCTGAGGCCTGTTCGCTTTGAGGGCCTCCGCGGTGGCAAACCAGAAGATCTGTTCCGCCCCTTCCGGGAGACCAGGTTCCAGATGATTTTGGTAGTAATGACAGTCTTTGGTTTCGCAGGTGTGTCTGCCTCTCTGAAAGTGGGATTTGGGCCTGTCATCCGGCCCCGTTTCAGGTTCCAGGTGTTGATCCTGCCGCCCTGGTTCCCACGAAGCTCAGAGGCCTTATTTCCCTGGGGCCAGGGATGGGCAGGCAGTGAGGTGGTTCCGCCTGGGTAGCCCAGGAAAGCCCACCTGACCAGGCGGTGAGGTCTCTCTCCCACGGGTTCTGGGAGCAGAGAGCTGCTGCAGGCCGGGATCCGCGGGTGTTAAGGTGGTTATTTTTACTATGTTAATCCTACACACTTCTGATTATGGGAGATCGTTTCATCTTTTGATATCTTCTTCAATTTCTTTCTTCTAAGACTTAGAGTTCCTGCCTTTCCATGCAGGTTTTCAGGATGGATTTAATTTGATTATTGCTATATTTCTCTAATTTCTTCCTCACGAAGGCCTACTTTTTGAATTATAATTAATCTTCATCTAGCAGCCCTTCTTAGAATTTTGTGATCTCTTAGTGTCATCATCTAAGAACAATGATGCTTTGATTTTTCCTTTCCAATTTATATGTGGGTTTTTATCCTCTTCCTCAGAACTTTTAAAGAAAAAGTCTTTGTTCAATAAATAGTCTAGCTATTTAATTTGATGTTGGCTATTGGTTGGTGTATATTAGTTTTTAGGCCTCAGTCCTGATTTCAAGCCTTTTATCATGAAGGCTTTTCCTAATGAGACACTTGCTCGATGAAAGTCCGTTCCCGCATCTTCACCTTCATGGTTTTCATGTTCTCCTCTCTATGTTCAAGGATATTATTCGAAATTTTCTTTCTTTCGAATTGTTGGATGATTTGGGTATCACTGTAGCCTCAGAATGAGTTTTGAAAATAAACATTGTCTGTTCTTTTGTAAACTCTGAAAAAGATTTTATTGATGTTTTATTTCGGGCAAAAGTTATAGGTCTAAAACATTTTGTTTAATGATCTTGATTTAACTTTGATAAATGATACCTATCAAGAAAATTGTCCATTTTATTTATGCTTTTCCACTTTCCAATTTTTTTTGGAAAAAGAACATTTATTATGTTCATACAGGCTGTTTTGGGGCTTTTACTTGTTTTTCAGGTATTTTGGAATCTGTGACTTCTATAATAGTGTTGCTAGGCTGTAGTGGAGACAATATTGCCCTGGCTGTTATTGACTCTGCTCTTATACTGACAACTAGGTATCTGTATCCTGACCTGCTCATCTGGTGTGTCCCCAGGGAATGCCTGCTAATGGAGGAGGCTGGGATAATTTGAAGGAAGGAAGATTGGAAGAGGACATCTTTATGATCCATAGGTGATGGGGTTAGAGAGGAATGGGAGACTGCATGAGGTGTTCTGATAGAGAGCTGGGGAAGAGATTGAGGTATTGGATTTGAAGGAGCAGAAGAACGGATGGAAATATTCAATCAGCCTACCTACTTTCTTGGCAGGAGTGACCTGTGGGTTTTCATTTTTCAATTGAAAAGAAAAACTGTACAATATATTATACATATTATTTCCCCTTCTCAACTCAGCCTAGATCTTCCTCCTTGCTCTACCCACCAACCTTCATGTTTTCTTTCTCCCTCTCTAAAACGAAAAAGAAACACTACACAAATAAGTAAAATAAAACACAAACTAAAAATGAGAAAAACCAATAAACAAGTTGAGAAAGGGAAAATCAGTTTCTCCAGTTGAATGTTACTGGTTATATCAATCACATTACTGGGCAAACCTCACGCCTAGAAACAATTGGCCAGAACAAAGTATGATTTTATAAAGCATGACTTTACTTTTAGTAGTATTTACAGTAAAATGGGCCTAGAAAAACCAGGGCTTTGTTTTCTTTTTACTAAATGAGATTTTTAAAACCAGTGACTTTATTTGTTTTGTATGTTGCCTGTTGGACAGAGACTTTGATTTTACATACCCACTGCCTTAACACTGGATAGAACATTTTTAATGCATGACATAATGATAGTGGGGTTTGTTTGAATAGACTAATATTTAAATAGGCTTATAAAATTTATCTTGCTAAACAAACCAGTAGCACTAAATTAAATTATCATAATTAACTTTATCTTTGGCTACACTCTAAAATCTATTTTAGAAAACTTTCATTATCTTCTTAAAGTTATTTGCCTTCATATTAAAAAAAAACCCCACAATCTATATATCTCTATTAAAGGAAAGCATGTAGTGTTATAAAATACTTTTCAATTTGATAAATAATAATTTACTCCAAGTTAGTGACAGGTTTTTCCTGGAAGAATAAAGAAAAACAGAAAATTTCATCAACTAGAGAAATAAAAAAGTCGTCACACAAAAGACTGTGTCCTGACCAGAGTGAAAAGACCACCATGGTGCTTATGAGCTTCGGCTTTACCGTAAGTCTCAAGATGATGAACTTTTGGATTCACTTTTCCCATATAAATACACAGCAACTTCATCTGGAAACACATCTTTGTGGAGTTAAAAATGCTGGAAAAGGCTTATCTTCAATTATTTTCTCACTGAGTACCTCACATAACTGAATGTTTCCTTCATTTTTTCATATTTCTCAAATTATGAATTTCATTCATTGATCTTGATTTCATGTATCCTACCTTACTTGAAAATGTATTTCATGTTTAAAAGATTTAAGTGTTTTCGACATCTTTGCAATTTTTCTGTCATTTTTTGCAATAGATCTCTAATAAAATTAATCTATTTTTAAATCGAGAATATGTTTTTCAATCTTTCAAAAATCCTTTTTGAACAATTTTGAACAATTTTCATACAAATTATTTATCTGAATGAAAAAATGATTAGTATTAGAAATATTAAAAAAAACAATAAATTAGATGTTCTAAAAAGCTATATAATGAGTTCAACATTTGGTAAACTCTAACTCTAGATAAAAGATAAACATTTAAAGCAAACGTAGACATTTGGATATTCTTATATGTCATGCTAATATATTCTCATAGATTGTATGTGAAAAAGTAGACATTACATCCCTCAGAGTTAATATAAATTAACCTCAGACTATTTCTAGTAATTTAGAATATGCCTTTGTAAGGTCACATATTTTTTTTTCATTTTCCTTGGACTAGAAAAGTAGTTGGGGATTAGTAAAGATTTAAGGAAATGAAAAAAACTACACATTCTAAGACAGGGTAATTTTCTAAATAATAGTGGCATGAATTTCTAATACATTAACATTCATAATGCTTTATACTCTAGTTTTATGTTTAGTTTTATCCTTTAATAACCTGTTGGCATTTTGACAGTTCTCACTGAAACTCTCTACAGCTTTGTTAGACTTTAAATCCCCAAGGCCAATTCTCCATTGCATCACAAATTAGCTGTGTATCTCATATTTTAAAAGGACTCTCTGCTTTAAAAGACATTAAAAAGTTGGAACAATCAGGTATTGTCTATTTCATTCCAAGAAGCAATGTGCTGTGTGAGAGTATTGATGTACTGTTAGGTAAATTTTCCTATTATTCTTCAAATTTACAAAAAATAAAAAAGGGATGTAAACTGATATAACTGGTATTCAGGTGTTACCCTTACTGTCTTAGGTTCAAAGACAAAGCAGATATAAATCAGTTTGTGGATGTTGAATTATAGGATTCTCCATAATACAGTTCTTTCTTCCAATATTTAGAACAGTTGTATTAGGAATAAATAGTGTTCAATAAATATGGATCATTTTGATTTTTCGCTATAACTTGTATATAGCAACTGAAACAAGTGAGAGAATAGAATGATCAATCCATACACAAATGGTATGCTGAGAATAAAAAGAACATATTCTTTGGATCCTGGTTTTGTAAAATACTACTTCTCTTTTTGCATGTAATACTGATGAACACTAATCTAGGGCTTTGGGGTCAGGATGAAGATAAACTGATGTCACTTTTTGATTTTTGTAATCTTAGACATGTAGTTATCAAACCCAAGAATTTTGCTTTTAAATAGGGAAAGGCCATCTTTATCACATACTACTTCTTAGAATTTTGAATACATTGTGCATTTGTACATTTATGCAAAGCATATTCCTAATATCCATCTATTACTATGTCTCTCTGGGTCCTTTCAGTGCTTCCTTCCATGTCTTCAGAGAAAATATATGTCCATCAATGTGTGCATAGGTGTGTAACCATCCATTATACACATTTGGAGCTATGGTTTTGCATAGGATTCAATGTATGTGCATCTATATATGTATTTTCTGAGTGAATATATATGAGAAAATTTATGTGTGTTTGTGTGTGTGATATAGTGTACTATGTCAGTTTAATAATATATGTAAATCTATGTACATGGGTGTGTGTATATATAAATATATGCATATATAAAATTCACATATATAAATTTATATATAATGATATATGAATTCATATATACGTATATTCATTCCATACTACTATGAGGCTATATAAACTACACAATTAAGTGACAGGACTTCAAAAAATCAGAATCATGAAATTAATGAAGTTTTTATGACAGTAATTTTGCTACAGAGTGCAGACCCATAAAAAGATAACTACAAAGAATAGTATCTATTTGCCATTCCTCAATCAACCAAAAGTTCTCTATTTACAACTAGGTAGTGACTACATTTTCTGTAAAGAAAAATGAGATGTTCTCAGGAAATAAGTGGCTCCCAGCATTCTTAAGGCATAATTTATCTCTAGAAAAATCAACTAATACACAGTTTACTAATTTTGATGATTAAATATACACACAATAAACAATATCAATTTTCATCCAGTTCCCTGTAAAATATATTTAGGAGAATGTCAGTGCCTTCAGTAAATTGTTTTCTCTGTCAGGGAAAAATATAATCTCTTTCAGGGCAAAGAAAATAAGTCCCACCTATTATTTCATGGTACAGACAAGCTGAAGTTTTGAATTAAAACAGGCAGGAAGGTGTGGCTTCAACAACAAGATGTTTACAGTTGTGAAATATAAAAACTAAAGGACAGAGAGGATAGTTTTAGATAGATGAGAGAATAGAGAAGTGTCTAACCAGAATACAGAAATATTCTAGAGGAATAGCTATGATCTAGAGAGAAGAGAAGTAAAGAATTGCTTTATTTGTTAATGTCATGTAGGGACTGGTGATGGAAAGAGAAAACAGGACAGTTGTCACAGAATTCATCCTCATAGGACTGACCCAGTCACATGACATTCAGCGCTTGGTCTTTGTTCTGAGCTTAATTTTCTACATCATCATCTTGCCTGGAAATATCCTCATCATCTTGACCATCAAGTCAGACCCTGGACTCACTGCCCCTCTTTATTTCTTCCTGGGAAATTTGGCCTTCCTGGATGCCTCTTACTCCTTCATTGTGGCTCCCAGGATGCTGGTAGACATCTTCTCTGAGAAGAAGATAATCTCCTACAAAGCTTGCATCACCCAGCTATTTTTTTTGCACTTCCTCGGAGGAGGTGAAGGGTTACTTCTGGTTGTGATGGCCTTTGACCGCTACATCGCCATTTGCAGGCCTTTACATTATTCCACTGTCATGAGCCCTAGAGCCTGCTATGTGATGTTGTTGGCTCTCTGGCTTGGAGGTTTTATTCACTCCATTATTCAGGTTGTCCTCATCCTCCGCTTGCCCTTCTGTGGGCCGAATCATCTAGATAACTTCTTCTGTGATGTCCCACAAGTCATCAAGCTAGCCTGTACAGACACCTTTGCAGTTGAGCTCCTAATGGTGTTCAATAGTGGCCTGCTTACCCTCGTGTGCTTCCTTGGCCTTCTGACTTCCTATGCAGTTATTTTATGCCATGTCCATAGGTCAGCTTCTGAGGGAAAAAACAAAGCTATATCTACGTGTACCACTCACGTTATCATTATATTTCTTATGTTTGGACCTGCAATTTTTATTTATACACGTCCATTCACAGCCTTATCAGCTGACAAAGTGGTTTCTTTCTTTCACACAGTAATATTTCCCTTGATGAATCCTGTGATTTATACTCTTCGAAACCAGGAAGTAAAAACTTCCATGAAAAAGTTAATTATCCGGCATATTATTTGTTAATTGGGTTTTAAATGAGCAATTTACATGATAATTCTGCATGGCATTTACTGTTGTTTTTCTTGAGTATATCTCCTTTTTCAGGAAGTATATAGGCAATTTGACACGGTTATGTATATTGAGAGAATATTTTTGTATGTTTAATTGTTGAAAATGGAACAACAGAGCTGTTGAAGTGTATTGGATGAGCATGATAAATGTAAAGAACAAAACTTGTAAGATGTATGAGTGAAACGTCCCTTAAGGTCCTTGTGCTCGCTTGTTTTAAGTCAATCTGATATAAGCTATGGTCATCTGAAAAGGAAGATTCTCAGTGCGGGAAAGTTCAATAAGGTATGGCTATATGGTATTTTTTAAATTGGTGACTAATAGGGAGGGACCAGCACACTGTGGATTGTGGCATCCTTAGGGTTGTGGTCCTGGGTTCTGCAAGGAATAAGGCAGAAGAAGCCAATAAGCCGCACCCATATATGGATTTTGCTCTTGCTTTCATGTTCCTGCCCTGTTTGAGATCCTAGTCTGACGTTATTATTGATTGAAGGGTTAAGACGTGGAAATGTAGGTGAAATAAACCATCTCCTCCCCAACATGCTTTTAGTCATGTTTGTTTCATCATAGCAATAGTAACCCCAACTAGGATAGGCTTTAGTCTGAAACAAAGAGTTTCAGTATCCCCCAAATGTAATAATAATATCTTTGTACTTTAAACATAAGTATAACTAACCCACTGTTCTGTTCGTTGTGTAATGGTTCGTGACCATTCATGGTGATTTGTGGATTAGTAAATTAGAAAACGTCAATGGCCAAATGGCAGAGGGCTTTCTGCTGCTTTGCTGAGATCTGTCCTTGTTCTCTACATCACTTGATAGAAACACAAGTTGGTTTTTCAACATTTTTTTCTCTTCTGACTGTTCCCAGAGTTGAGACATAAATTCTTTTTAATCTTTGCCTTTTTCATCATCTAGATCACAGGAGAAGCATCTTATTTTTGGTATCTCAATGTATTACGAGATGAATCTCCCAAAAGTCATTTTTTAAACATTTTATTCCCTCATGGTCAAACTTACTTGCTTCTGTAGAGAAGTGAAACTTGCTGTCATACGTCAGTGACCTTATCTGTATTATTTACCTTCAGGGTTATCTATGCAAAGGTTAATCCAGTTAATCCAGTTGCTTCGTGAAAATTTCTTTGTTCCTGCCTCCTGATTTGAATACTTTTGTCTATATCATCTTCTTAGTTTTCCTCTTTTGTTTTCTTTTACTTTTCACAACCAAAGTATAATGACATTTCTATCAAGACATTCATTGCATTTACTTTTTTAAAGCACTTCTTAAATGGTATATTGCCTTTTCAGATACCTATGTCTTAAACTAGTGTGAAAGATATGAAAAGGAAATTTTCATAAGGGGCCATTTTTAGAAATTAGTAACAAGGGAATAGATATTTGATGACCATACCGAGAAGGAACTAGAATTATTGGAGTTTTCCTTTCTTTAACTTACAGGCCATAACTGGACCGTCTCTCCACATAGCCAGTTCTCTGTGGTATGTCTGATGATAATAGTTAGGTTTTTGCAGTTAGCACTATGTATTTTTAAAAAATTAAGATTGGTTTCACATGTATAAGTGTTTTGCCTTTACTTAAGCGTGTGCACTGCACCTCTGCCACTTGCCCATACATTTCTGAAAAGGGTTGGATCAAATGGAATTGCACTACAGTGCTTGTGGTCTACCAAGTGTTTTCTCAGAATTGAACCCAGGTCCTCTGCAAGAATAGCTGATCCTCTTAACCACTGAGACACCACTCTGACTCCTAGTCAACATTTTTCACCCATATCAATACCTGCCCTGTTTACTCGGACACGGGTGCTACTAAGTGTTTACTGGACAAAGGACAGCTTTTGATTTTACTTTCCATGTGTTTTAGTCTTTATTCAACTTCCTTGTGAAAGTATTCATCCATAGGGAAAGTCAAGAAAGACACTGCCTGTTTATATCACCCTTTTATAAGTCCTGTACAGAAAACATTCATCATTTTTACATAGCTTTCTTTCATGCAACTTTCTAACAGGTTGGCCTATCTCTACTTTGATTAATCAAGGAAACAAACTATTGTGGCAGTTTTTAATGATACATATTTATATTGTGTCACTTTAAATGCTTAGTTTTGATGAAGATTGAGAAAAATGAGAATGTATATAATAGCTTATTTTTATTTTTGAGATTGTATTTAAATTATAATTCTCCCTTCCCTTTCTTTCCTCTAAACCCTCCTATGTTCCTGAAGTGGAAACTTCTTGATATGTCAGGTGACGTAGACTCGTGTGGTGTTTTGCTCAGACAGACTTACGTGGTGTTTTGCTGAGGCAAGACTCGTGGGAGGACAGGTGATGTTTGGAGAAAATGTAAATAGGAGTCAACGAACAGAACAGCGAAGGCCTGCTGTGTAGCTAGCTTTGCAGTGCTTCATTGTTCTTGAATCTTCATCCTTGCTGATCTTTGCTTCATTGAGAGGAGCATGGCAGAGAAGTCCTGACCTCCCAGCTAATCCTGGTTCCTGCTGCTGACTCCTGCCAATGTGGCAGAGGATTGGCAGTTTCTGCTAGAACATGCTCTCACTTCTGATTTGTGTTTGCTATTCTGACACTACTGAGCTAGACGGCTAGTATCCCAACAAACAGAGATTAAAATTGCTCCAAGAAACTACTTTTAAACAGGTCTATATCTCCTTTTTAATTTACCATATTTTCCTCCTACCTTTAATTGTTAGGCTAAAATGGGGCTCAAAGCATTTGAAAGCTCTTACTAAAAGTAGATTTTTAATAGACCTAAGGCTATATATTCCCCTCCGCAGTCTCAGTCAAATTCATACCCTCTTTTTATTAGTTATTATATGATAAACATATTTATGTGTGTATATATATGTATATAAAACACCTTTTGAGTCCATATAATTTACTTATTACTCGTTTGTATGTCTTCAGAGTTTATTATTTGCAACTGGACAATCAGTTAGTGTACTCTTCCCGGGCAAAGACACTTCTACTGACAGTGGTCTTTTATTCATTTTTTAAAAGTTTTTTTAGATATATTTCTTTACTTACATTTCAAATGATATTCCCCTTCCCAATTTCCTGTCTGTAAACTCCCAACCCCTCCCCCCCATGTAGGTATTCCCCCTATACATCCCCCTTATTGCTCCCTCCCCATATTCCCCTGCAGTGGAGGTCCAACCTTGGCAGGACCAGGGCTTCCCCTTCCATTGGTGCCCCAACAAAGCTATTCTCTGCTACATATGCAGCTGGAGCCCTGGGTCAGTCCATGTATAGTCTTTCGGTAGTGGTTTAGTCCCTGGAAGCTCTGGTTGGTTGGCATTGTTGTTTTCATGGGGTTGCAAGCTCCTTCAATTCTTTCAATACTTCCTCTAATTCCCCCCAAGGGGGCCCTGTTCTCAGTTCCGTGGTTTGCTACTAGCATTAACCTCAGTATTGGACATGCTCTGGATGTGTCTCTCAGGAAAGATCTATATCCAGTCCCTTTCAGCATGCACTTCTTTTTTTTTATTTTTTTTTATTTTTTTTTTATTAACTTGAGTATTTCTTATATACATTTTGAGTGTTATTCCTTTCCGGTTTCGAACATCCCCTCCTCCCTTCCTTATGGGTGTTCATCAATCTTATCTGTTTTTTCAGTGCAGACCAAGGGCTTGTATATATATAGGCCATTCATTTGGGGCAGGCTCTGAATGTATATATATGGCCATTCCGTGAGTCAGTGCTCTAAACTTTGCTTTCATATCCCCTCCTATGAATATTTTTTTCCTCTTTTAAGAAGGAGTGGGAACAACTGCATTTTGGTCATCCTTCTTCTTGAGCTTCCCCATGGTCTATGGATTGCATCTTGGGTAATTCGAGCTTTTTGGCTAATATCCACTTATCAATGAGTGCATACCAATTTTTTTTTCTGTGATTGAGTAACCTCACTTAGGATAATGTTTTCTAGTTCATTCCATTTGCCTATAAATTTCATGAAGTCATTGTTTTTGATAGCTGAGTAGTAATCCATTGTGTAGATGTACCATGTTTTCTGTATCCATTCCTCTGTTGAAGGGCATCTGGAGTCTTTCCAGCTCCTGGCTATTATAAACAAGGCTGCTACGAACATAGTGGAACATGTGTCTTTGTTATATGTTGGAGCATATGCCCAGGAGAGGTATAGCTGTGTCCTCAGGTAGTGGAATGTCCTAATTTCTGAGGAACCTCCAGACTGATTTCCAGAGTGGTTGTACCAGTTTGCAATCCTACCAATAACAGAGAAGTGTTTCTCTTTCTCCACATCCTTGCCAGCATCTGTTGTCACCTGAGATTTTTATCTTAGCCATTCTGACTGGTGTGAGGTGGATTCTCAGGGTTGTTTTGATTTGCATTTCCCCAATGATTAAGGATGTTGAACATTTTTTAGGTGATTTTTGGCCATTTGATAATCCTCAGCTGAGAATGTTTTGTTTAGCTCTGTACCCCATTTTTAATAGGGTTATTTGGCTCTATGGAGTCTAACTTCTTGAGTTCTTTTTATATTTTGGATATTAACCCTCTATCCGATGTAGGATTGGTAAAGATTCTTCCCCAATCTGTTAGTTGCTGTTTTGTCCTAATGACAGTGCTTTTATTCTTATTGTAGGGCTAAGGCCTCATGGAAAATTCTTCTTCCACTTTGTCATGTTTGTTGATGCCATCTTTGCTCAGTTCATGTTTCAGTAGTCATGTTGGTGAGACTTTACCTGTTTATCTTCTGATGTTACTAAGTAGACATGATATAATAGCAAACTCCATGATTCTATGGCTCTTAAAATCTTTCTGCCCCCTCTTCCTCGATGTTCACTGAACTGTAGCTGTGGGAATGTCTTGTAGATGTATTCATTGGAACAGCATAATCCCTAATAATGATCGGTAAACATTTGACTCTTTAGCCATAGATAAATATAGTCTACTCCGATCATCATGGACATATTTGTCCAGCTAGTTGTTTCATTTGTGCTTTACTATTTCCTTGAGTATAGTGTCTTACTGATGACTACCTCTGGAATTGTTTTCTTGATTTTCTCCCTATTCGGTAGATGGCTTGGACACCCTTAATATCTATATTGCTACTTTCTAGAAAAAAAAATCACTTCCTTAATCTTTGAAGGCTTGGTAGCATAGGCCAAATTTTTCATGGTAAGAAAACATTTAAGAGGAGCAATAATATATATATATATATATATATATATCTGATATTCAGTGAAGGCCTATAGTTAATCCTTCTTAATCTATTTTTGAAATAGACACAGAACAAGCATACCCAAACTCCTTCTATGATGCTAATATCATGGAAAGACAAAAACCAGGTAAAGGCATGGGCTACAAAAGAAAACTAAAGGCCAAAATCATTGACAAACATAGATTTAAAAATGATCAATAAAATATTTCAAGCATCAAGCAAATAGATATACATTACAAAGATTATATATCATGCATGACAAACTTGTCATTGTCTCAGAAATGAACAGATTTTTCAATATATGCAAGTCAACAAACATAAAACACATAAACAAACTTAAATATAAGAATCAAATGATCATTTGAATACAGGTAGAAAGGGCCTATAGCAAAATGATAATGCCTTCATGATAAAATTCCAAAGGAATATAGGGTTAGAGAGAATATGCCTTCACAGAAGAAAAGCTAGATGCAGGAAAACCCAACCAATGTGATTCAAAAAAAGAGAAATGATTGAAGCAATCCCACTAATGCCAAGAATGAGACAGGGCTGTCCAATGTCTAGAATCCCTTTCAATATTGTGTTGCAGTACTAGATAAGGCAATAAGATAAGAGAAGGGAATTAAAGGAATATAAATATGGAATGGAGGAGTCAAACTGTATGTGTCCACAGGTGACATGATACAAAAATTCTGCCACAAAACTTCAAGAAAAAATTCAGCAATTATAGCAATTAGATGAATACAGTATTTGCACAAATACATCGTTTTTTGATACAAAAGCAAATGTTCAGAGGAGGAAGTACCAATAGATTAAAGAAATAAAATATCTAGGAAGACACCAAATAAAATAGTAAAGGAGATCTACAAAACATAAATTAAAACTCTGAAGAAAGAGATGAAACCACAAGAAAACGCAGCAACATCCCATGTTTATGGGTTGTTAGAATAAATATTGTAAAATGACCATTCTACCAAAATCAGTGCAGTCTCAACCAAAATCTTAATTCATTCTTCAGAAAAAATAGGAAAAGGTATTTTAACATTCATAAGGATCACAAAATTCTGCAGATAGTCAAAACAATCCTGAATAAAATGAACAATCCTGTGTGGATTGCAATTTCAGATGTTAAGATATAATACAGTGATGTATTAATAATAACTATAAAATATTCACAAAAAAAGATGGAACAACATCAAAGAATAAAACATGAAAATAGCTTTAGGCACTTAATAGTTGACAAAGACACTAAAACTATAACTGAAAAAAAGCAAGCATCTTCAACCAATGGTACTGGGAAAACTGAATATCCATATGCAGAAAAAAATCAGAATCTTTCCTATCTATCTATCTATCTATCTATCTATCTATCTATCTATCTATCATCTATCTGCACTAAAACTAACTCCAAATGTATGGTTTGACTACCTAAATGTAAAACCTAAATCTGTTAGAATAAAACATAGTCATATTCAGATCTCTACATCTTCCCTACACGATATATAAGTGTGGGGAAGAACTTTCTCAATAGAATTTCCCTGCTTAATAGTTAAGGCCAACTATTGAAAAGTTGGGCTTCATAAAACTAAAAAGCTTTTGCATAGATGAAGAAACAATTAGGATAAAAAGGAATCCTATGGAATGGGAGAAAAATTTGTAAGTTCTACATATAATGCAGGATTAGTATTCAGAATATATAAATGATTCAAAAAACAAAGATGAAAATGGATTTATTTGAAAAAATGCAACTGAGATCTGAACAGTTTTGTGAAGAAGAAAATATATATCTTTAGCAATTAGGGAAATGAAACTTTGAGATTTTTTTCTTACCTCAATGAGAATATTAAAAACAAATAAAATAATTTAAACAAATGTTGGAGGACATGTGTGTAAAGGAAACCTTCATTCACTGAAATTACAAACTTGTGTAGCTACTATAGAAATCAATACTGAAACTATTCTAATAGTTGAAAATAAAAATAGCATTTGACCAAGCAATAACACTCCTTTGCAATGACAAAAGGATTGACATTCTATTCTAGAGACATTGTCTCAAGCAACTCTAACGTCCTTGAACCAATGAATGGATAATGAAAAGTGGTACATATACATTATTGAAAACTATTCATATATATTAAAAATGAAATCATGAAATTTTAGAAAAATGAACAGAATTAGAAAAAAAATCATATAAAATGAGGTAACCAAGACCCCGCAAACAAATGTCAATGTTCAGTCTCAATAGGGGTTCCTCACTCCAAATCTTCAGATATGACTACATAGCCATCTATATTAGGTTCCTGTCAGCAAGCACTTCTTGGCATTAGCAATAGTAATTGGGTTTGGTGGCTACAAATGGGATGGATCCCCAGGTGGGGCAGTCACTGGATGACCTTTCCTTCAGTCCCTGCTCCACTTTTTACCCCTATATTTCTTCCCATGAGTTTTGGCTCCCCTTCTTTTAAAATTTTTTATTGGATATTTTTTATTTGCATTTCAAATGTTATTCCCTTTCCCGGTTTCCTGGCCATAAGCCCCCTACCTACTCCCCCTCCCCTTCTTCTATACTGGTGTTCCCCATCCCTAAACAACCCACCTTCCCACCTCCCCACCCTGACATTCCCCTACACTAGGGGGGTCCAGCCTTGGCAGGACCAAAGTTTTCTACTCCCATTGGTGACAAACAAGGCTATCCTCAGCTAAATATGCATCTAGAGCCCTCGGTCTGTCCATGTGTAATCTTTGGGTAGTGGTTTAGTCCCTGGGAGCTCTGGCTGGTTGGTATTGTTGCTCTTATAGGGTTGCAAGCCCCACTAGCTCCTTCAATCTTTTTTCTAATTCCTCTACTGGGGAACCCATTCTAAGTTCAATGGTTTGCTGCTAGCATTCACCTCTGCATTTGCCATGCTCTGGCTGAGCTTCTCAGGAGACAGCTATGTCAGGCTCCTGTCAGCATGCAGTTCTTAGCTTCATCAATATTGTCTAGTTTTGGTGGCTGTATGTATATGGGCTGTATCACCATGTGGGGCAGGCTCTGAATGGCCATTCCTTCAGTTTCTGCTCCAAACGTTGTCTCCATATCCCATCCTATGGATATTATTTTCTCCCTTTTAAGGAGGACTGAAGCATCTGCACTTTGGTCGTCCTTCTTCTTCAGTCTCATATGGTCTGTGGATTGTAGCTTGGGTAATTTGAGCTTTTGGGCTAATATCCAATTATCAGTGAGTGCATACAATCTGTGCTTTTTGGTGATTGGGTTATCTCACTTAGGATGATAATTTCTAGTTCCATATCTCACTCAGGATGATATTTTCTAGTTCCATCCATCTGCATATGAATTTTATGATGCCATTGTTTTTGATAGCTGAGTAGTACTCCATTGTCTAGATGTATCACATTTTCTGCCTCCATTCCTCTGTTGAAGGGAATCTGAGTTCTTTATAGGTTCTGGCTATTATAAATAAGGCTACTGTGAACATAGTGGAACATGTGTCTTTTTGTATGGTGGAGCATCATTTGGGTATATGCCCAGGAGTGGTATAGCAGGGTCCTCAGGTAGTGCAATGTCCAATTTTCTGAGGAAACTCCAGACTTATTTCCAGAGTGATTGTACCAGCTTGCAATCCCACCAACAATGGAGAAGTGTTCCTCTTTCTTCACATCCTCATTAGTGTTTGCTGTCACCTGAGTTTTTTACCTTAGCAATTCTGACTGGTGTGAGGTGGAATCTCAGGATTATTTTGATTTGCATTTCCCTGATGACTAAGGATGTTGACCATTTCTTGAGGCACTCCTCATCCATTCGATATTCCTCAACTCAGAATTCTTTGTTTAGTTCTGTACCCCATTTTTAATAGGGTTATTTGATGAAGTCTAATTTCTTGAGTTCTTTGTATATATTGGATAATAGCCCTATATTTGATGTAGGAATGATAAAGATCTTTTCTCAATCTGTTGGTTGCTGTTTTGTCCTAATGACAAGTGTCCTTTGCTTACAGAAGCTTTGCAGTTTCCATTTGTCGATTCTTGATCTTACAAGCCACTGGTATTCTGTTCAGGAAATTTTCCTCAGTGCCAATGTGTTCAAGGCTCTTCCCCACTTTTTTTTCTATTAGTTTGAGTGTACCTGGTTTTATGTGGAGGTCTTTGATCCACTTGGACTTGAGCTTTGTACAGGGCAATAAGAATGAATGGATTTGCATTCTTCTACTTGTTGACCTCCAGTTAAACCAACACCATTTGTTGAAAATGCTATCTTTTTTCCACTGTAGGGTTTTAGCTCCTTTGTCAAAGATCAATTGACCATAGATATGTGGGTTCATTTTTGTGTCTTCAATTCTACTCCATTGATCTACGTGCCTGTCTCTGAATCAATACTATACAGTTTTTTTAAATCACTATTGCTCTATTATACTGCTGGAGGTCAGAGATTGTGATTCCCCCAGAAATTCTTTTATTGTTAAGGGTAGTTTTCGCTATCCTGGGTTTTTTGTTATTCCAAATGTATTTGTGAATTGCTCTTTCTATTTCTATGAAGAATTGAGTTGGAATTCTGCTGGTTGCATTGATACTGTAGATTGCTTTTGGCAAAATGGTTATTTTTACCATATTAATCCTGCCAATCCAGGAGCACAGGAGATCTTTTCATCTTCTGAGATCTTTTTCAATTTCTTTTTTTCAGAGACTCGAAGTTCTTGTCATACAGATCTTTCACTTGCTTGGTTAGAGTCACACAGAGGTATTTTATGTTATTTGCAACTATTGTCAAGGGTGTCATTTCCCTAATTTCTTTTTCCACCTGTTTCTTCTTTGAGTAGAAGAAGGCTACTGATTTGTTTCCATTAATTTTGTACCCAGCCACTTCGCTGAAGTTGTTTATCAGGCTTAATAGTTCTCTGGTGGAACTTTTGGAGTAATTTAAGGATATTATTATATCATTTGTAAATAATGATATTTGACTTCTTCCTTTCCCATTTGTATCCCTTTGACCTCTGTTTGTTGTCTGATTGCTCTGGCTAGGACTTTGAGAATTATATTGAATAAGTAGGGAGAGAGTGGGCAGCTTTATGCCATACCTACACAGAGTAAAAGCAATATACAGCAAACCAGTAGCCAACATCAAACTAAATGGAGAGAAACTTAAAGCAATCCTACTAAAATCAGGGACTAGACCAGGTTAGTCACACTTCCAAGAAGAACTGAAACATCCATATTCTTCTCTTCCTACTTCTTGAGCTTCATGTGTTCTGTTAATTGTTTCTTGGGTATCCCGAGCTTTTGTGAGCTTATCAGTGTGTGCATACCATGTGTTTTCTTTTGTGACTGGGTTACCTTACTCAGGATGATACTTTCTAGTTCCATCCATTTACCTAAGAATTTCATGAAGTCATTGTTTTTAATAGTTGAGTAGTACTCCATTGTATAGATGTACCACAATTTCTGTGTCCATTCTACTGTTGAAGAACATCTGGGTTCCTTACAGCTTCTGGCTATTATAAAGAAGTCTGATGTGAACATAGTGGAGCATGTCTCCTTGTTATATATTGCAGCTTCTCTTGGGTGTATGCCCAGGAGTTATAGCTCAGCCCTCAGGTAATACATCTCCAATTTTCTGAGGAACCACCAAACTGATTTCCAAAGTGGCTGTACCAGTTTGCAATCCCACTAACAATGGAGGAGTGTTCTTCTTTCTCCATATCCTTGCCAGCTTCGACTGTCATCTGAATTTTTCATCCTACCCATTCTAACTGGTGTGAGGTTGAATCTCAGGGTCGTTTTGATTACATTTCCCTGATGACTAAGGATGTTGAACATTTCTTTAGGTGCTTCTCTGCCATTCAATATTCCTCAATGGAGAATTATTTGTTTAGCTTTGTACCCCGTCCCCCTTTTAAGTAGGGTTGTTTGACTCTCTAGAGTTTAATTCTTGAGTTCATTGTATTTATTAGATACTAGCCCTATATCAAATGTAGGATTGGTAAAGATTTTTTCCCAATCTGTTGGTTGCTGTTTTGTCATATTGACAGTGATCTTTCCCTTATAGAAGCTTTTCAATTTTCCCATTTGTCTATTCTTGATCTTTTACCATAACTATTGTGTTCTGTTCAGGAAATTTTCCTCTGTGCACATATGTTCAAAGCTCTTCCCCACTTTCACCTCTATTAGTTTCAGTGTATCTGGTTTTATGTGGAGGTCCTTGATCCACTTGGACTTGAGCTTTGTACAGGTTGGTGAGAATCGATCAATTTGCATTCTTCTAAAAACTGACCTCCAGCACTATTTGTTGAAAATCCTATATTTTTTCCACTGTAGGGTTTTAGCTCCTTTGTCAAAGATCAAGTGACCATAGGAATATGGGTTCCTTTCTGGGTCTTCAATTCTATTCCATTGATCTACCTGCCTGTCTCTGTACCAGTACCATACAGTTTTCACTATTGCTCTGTTATACAGCTGGAGGTTAGGAATGGTGATTCCCCCAGAAGTTCTTTTACTGTTGAGGATAGTTTTTGCCTTCCTATGTTTTTTGATATTCCAAATGAATTTGCAATTGCTCTT
This sequence comes from Rattus rattus, assembly GCF_011064425.1. Classification (NCBI taxonomy): domain Eukaryota; kingdom Metazoa; phylum Chordata; class Mammalia; order Rodentia; family Muridae; genus Rattus; species Rattus rattus. Next base: position 72,963,372 of record NC_046165.1, read on the forward strand.
TCTAATTCTATGAAGAATTGAGTTGGAATTTTGATGGTGATTGCATTGAATCTATAGATTGCTTTCAGTGGGATGGCCATTTTTACTATATTAATTCTGCCAATCCATTAGCATGGGAGATCTTTCCATCTTCTGAGATCTTCGATTTCTTTTTTCAGAGACTTGAAATTTTTGTCACATAGATCTGCCAGAGCCTTACTGATACAGGTGAGAATGCTTACAGCATTGGGACCCCAATGGAGGAGTAAGAGAAATGACTGAAAGAGCTGAAGGGGTTTGAAACCCTATAGTAAGAACAACAATATCAACCAGCCAATTACCCCCAACACCCCAGCACAGCTCCTGGGGACTGAATCACTAATCAATGAGTACACATGCAGGGATCCATGGCCCCAGCTGCATATGTAGCAGAGGATGGCATTGTTAGGCATCGATAGGAGGAGAAGCCCTTGGTCCTATGAAGGCTTGTTTCCTCAGAGTGTGGGAATGCCTGGGGGTTGAGGTGGGAGTGGGTGGGTGTTAGTGGGAGCATCTTCAAAGAAGCAAGGGCAGTGAAGAGGGAGGATGGGAGTGGGGAAGGGATAACATTTGAAATGTAAATACATAAAATATCCAATAAAAATAAATAAATTAATTAAAAAAACTACATAGCCAGGAGTAAGTATAGATTTCAGAAAAGTAAAATAGGACTATTGCCAGGATAAGGGAGATTGAAATCAATAGGATGACAATGTGATACAAGTAATGTGTTTGGGTAAACTGAATGAGGAGGCTCTTTATGGAGACAGGAAATAGGTAAATATAGAAGAAGAGGGGAAGATGAATTAACAATAAGATTTCTAAAAACTGCATAGGCAATCATATTATTAAATATGCATTTTTAAAAATTTATAATATACTTAAATATATGTATATGTGCATATATAGCTTTAATAAACTTTTGTAATCAGGGTTGACAATGTTCCTTTTAAAAGCCAAACATGGCCTAGCAAAAAAAATCCAGCATCAGAAATGGAACTCCTTTGAGTTGTTGCTTAGCGCTATACAAGAAACTCCTAAAACATACCCCATATGATTATTATCCTTTATTTCTCCCTAGAGGTTGATTTTAGTTCTTATTACTAAAGACACCAGGCATGTTGGAAACAAGGTCCAGATTGCACCTGACCTGGAACGGCTTTGAAGGCATTCTCCCTTAACAACAATCTAAACCTTTGTCCTTAGACTCACAGAGAAGTATTGTCTTCACTCCTCATCAAGGAAACTTCTCTTTCCAATAGGAGACCATAACAGAAAGTCACAACCAATTAAAATGCAGAGATGCAAAGACTAGTTCTCTTGAACACAACCATGAAATACTCCTACACCTAACATTCAGGGAACACTGCAGAAGATGGGAAAGGAACATTGTAAGAGTCAGAAAACCAGAACATTTACTGTGAGATTGTGTTTAATTCCAGAATGTCTGAATTAAGAATGTCAGAAGCTACATTCATAAATTCTCATCAATACATCTGACTAAACATAAACTGAAAAGGGAAGACATGTATTTACATATTACATACACATGAATAGCACTTAATGAGAAAATAGGGCATGTATTTGAAAGAAAGCAAAAAGTGTATATGGGAGGCTTTGTCAGAAGGAAAGTAAAGGGTAAATTATTGTAGTTATATGTAATTTCAAAAATAAAAGTACAAGGTGGTGCCAGTACCAAAAGAGATGAGTAGATCAATAGAACAAAATTGAAAATTCATACACGAGTATACCTAATATCAGTTTTTAAAAAGACATCTAATATTTGAAAACACATAAAAACATAAGCTTGAGAAAATAAAGTATCTTCAAAAATTATGCTGGAAAAACTGGATATATGTGTGCTGGCGAATAAAATTGGTTCATATCTAATACCTTGCCCTTAATGTACACTACCAAATGGATCAAAGGCCTCAGGAGGAAATTTGAAATGATAAAACTGCTAGAGGAAAACTTTTATAGTACTTTACATGATATAGCTATATGACAGGACTTTCTGAATAGGGTTCCACTTGGCTAAGAATTGAGGCCAACGACTAGTAAGTGAGGATATGTATAACTAAAACGCTTCTGAACAACTGAAGAAAAACCACCTGAGTGAAGCAGAAGCCCACAGAATGAGAAAGAATCTTTGCCACCTATCATCTGACAAAGGATTAATATCTATAATATTTAGAAAATTAAAAGTGATTCAAAAGAATATGATTTATTCAGAAAAGGTGCCTGGAATCTGAAGAAAAACTTTTCAAAAGGAGAAAAACATACCTTAAAAACTGTTCATGTTCCCTAACAATTAGAAAAATACAAATTAAAACAACTTTAAGATTTCATTTTCACATGTGTCAGAATGGCAAAGATCAAGAAAACCTCCAATAATAAATGTTGGAGGGGATGTGGAGAAAAAAGTTCTTATTCACTGTTGGAGCAATTGCAAACAAATACAGCTACTAAGGAAACCACTGTCAAAAGGCCTCAAGGAGGTAAAAATGAATTGATCATTTGACTTAGCTATACTACCCATTTGACACATACCGAAAGGCCTCAACATTCTACTTTAGTAATACTTATTCATTCATTTCATAGCTGCTGTTAAGGAACAGAAGCATCCTAAATGGCCAATGACATATGAACAAGTAATGACAATGTTGTATGTAAACACTATCTAATTCTGCTCAGCTATAAAAAAATAAATAAAATCATCACCTTTGCAGGTAAATGAATGAACCTCAATAAAGATAACACTGAATTAAATAACTCAGCCTCCGACAAGACAAATATTGCATGTTGTTTTCCACCAGCCTCCTTGCTTCAAATCTTCAGATATGAGCACATATTCTGGAGTAACTTCAGATATACAGAAATTCAAAAGAGACCCATATCATGGTGGGGATTGGAGAAGCAATAGAGCTAGAAATTACCAGGTGCATATGATCTGATTGGGAAACTATAAAATTGTAAACTGCTAATGGTGGTGAGGTATGAGTTAAATACAGAAGGAAGGAGGACAGTAAATAACGGTAAGAATTCTGAAATATTCAGAATATTCAGTAAATAATGGTAAGAATTCTGAAAAATTCATATGGAATCATACTATTACCTACCTACCTAAAAAGCCTGTAATACATGTATGTCTTTGTATACATATACACATACACCGACACTTACACCTACACATATACATATAATGTGGGTTGACAACACTCCTTTTGAAAACCAAAAACCATGCAACAAAAACCAGTATCAAGCATGAGGAACACTTCCTTGTGATATTAGTCAAGATTGTCTAAAAGACTTCCAAAGCATTACAAACTATTATTAACCTTCTTTGACCTTCAGAGGTATAAGCTATAAGTCCCTATTAATCTCAGACACAAGATTCCGAGACCTCTGAGTTGAAACTGACATGAATGTCTCTTCACTAGCACTCATAATACCAGAAGACACCATGCAAACTTATGAAGAACAGAGACAACCAACTGCCCTGCTTTTGAACCACCTCACTGACCAGCATTGTATAATAAGCATAAGTGAGCAGGAGTAGTATGTATACCTTGATTGTATCTAACCGCTACCTGATTAGACTTAAGACCACCTTGACAAGAGGGAAATCATACTTGGTAATGTTAACCTATCCAACAAAAAAACCTACAAATACTACTTTACTGAACCTTCATAATCCCTAACTACATCATGTTTGTACTGATGCCCACAGATAAATGTAGTCCTTCCCTTCCATCAAGGAAACTTTTGTTTGCAATATATGGCGACCATTATAGAAATTCATAGCCTTTAAAATAAATCATTGTGGAACCCGGTCACAATAGAAACATCTACAAAACAACTTCCGCATCAAAGGCTGGAAAAATCACCGTGGAAAAGGGCACTGAAAGGCTGTGAGAGGGAGAGTGTGTCCAAATTAACAAAATCAGAAATGAAAAGGGAGCCATAACTACAGAATCAGAGGAAATTCAAAAAAAATCATCAGATCCTACTACAAAAGCCTATATTCAACAAAACTTGAAAGTCTGGAGGAAATGGACAATTTCCTAGACAGATACCAGGTACTAAAGTTAAATCAGGAACAGATAAACCATTTAAACAACCCATAACTCCTAAAGAAATAGAAGCAGTCATTAAATGTCTCCCAACCAAAAAGGGCTCAGGGTCAGATGGGTTTAGTGCAGAATTATATCAAACCTTCAGAGAAGACCTCATACCAATACTGTCCAAACTATTCCACAAATTAGAAACAGAAGGTATCCTACCAAATTTCTTTAATGAAGCCATAATTACTCTATACCTAAACCATGCAAAGATCCAACAACGAAAGAACTTCAGACCCAATTCCCTTATGCATATCAACACAAAAATACTCAATAAAATTCTTGCAAACCGAATCCAAGAACACATCAAAACAATCATCCATCATGTTTAAGTAGGCTTCATCCCAGGTATGTAGTGATAGTTCAATAACATAATCCACTACATAAACAAACTCGAACATAAAAACCACATGATCATTTCATTAGATACTGAGAAAGCATTTGACAAAATTCAACACCCCTTTATGATAAAAATCTTGGAAAGAACAGTAATTCAAGGCCCAAACCTAAACATAGTAAAAGCCATATACAGCAAACCAGTAGCCAACATTAAATTAAATGGAGAGAAACATGAAGTGATCCAACTAAAATCAGGGACTAGACAAGGCTGCCCACTCTCTCCCTACTTATTCAGTATAGCTCTTGAAGTCCTAGCCAAAGCAATCAGACAACAAAAGGTCAAAGGGATACAAATTGGAAAGGAAGAAGTCTAAATATCACTATTTGCAGATGATATGATAGTATACTTTAGTGACCCCAAAATTTCTACCAGAGAACTACTTAGCTTGATTAACAACATCAGCAAAGTGTCGGGGTATAAAATTAACTCAAACAAATCAATAGCCTTCCTCTACTCAAAAGATAAACAGGCTGAGAAAGAAATTGGGGAAACAACGCCCTTCATAATAGTCCCAAATAATATAAAATACCTTGGTGTGACTTTAACTAAGCAAGTGAAAGATCTGTATGATAAGAACTTTAAGTCTCTGAAGAAAGAAATTGAAGAAGAGCTCAGAAGATGGAAAGACCTCCCATGCTCATGGATTGACAGGATTAATATAGTAAAAATGGCCATTTTACCAAAAGCGATCTACAGATGCAATGCAATCCCCATTAAAATTCCATTTCAATTCTTCATAGAGTCAGAAAGAACAATTTGAAAATTCATTTGGAATAACAAAAAACCCAGGATAGTGAAAACTATACTCAATAATAAAAGTATTTCTTGGGGAATCGCCATCCCTGATCTCAAGGAGTATTACAGAGCAATAGTGATAAAAACTGTATGGTATTGGTACAGAGACAGGCAGATAGACCAGTGGAATGGAATTGAAGACCTAGAAATGAACCGACACACATATGGTCAATTGATTTTCAACAAAGGAGTCAACACCATCCAATGGAAAAAAGATTGCATTTTAAACAAACGGTGCTGTTTCAACTGGAGGTCACCATGTAGAAGAAGGCAAATTGATCCATTCTTATCACACTGTACAAAGTTTATGCCCAAGTGGATCAAGGACCTCCACATCAAACCAGATACACTCAAGAAGAAAAAGAGGGGAAGAGCCTCAAACACATGGGTACTAGGGAAAATTTCCTGAACAGAACATCTATGGCTTATGCTCTAAGATCAAGAATCGACAAATGGGACCTCATATAACAACAAAGCTCTGTAAGGCAAAACATTGTCATTAAGATAGAACAGCAACCAACAAATTGGGAAAAGATCTTTACCAATCCTACACCCGACAGACGGCTAATATCTGAAATATACCAAGAACTCATAAAGTTAGACTCCAGAGAGCCAAATATATCTATTAAAATGGAGTACAGAGCTAAACAAAGAACTCTCAGTTGAGGAATATCGAATGGCTGAGAAGCACTTAAATAAATATTCAATATCCTTAGTTATCAGGGAAATGCATATCAAAACAATCCTGAGATACCAACTCATACCAGTCAGAATGGCTAAGATCAAAAATTCAGGCAACAGCAGATGCTGGAGAGGATGTGGAGAAAGAGGAACACTCCTCTATTTTTGGTGGGATCGTAAACTTGTCCAACCTCTCTGGAAATCAGTCTGGAGATTCCTCAGAAAATTGAACATTGCACTACCTGAGGACCCAGCTATACCTCTCCTGGGCATATACCCAAAAGTTGTTCCAACACACAACTAAGACACATGCTCCACTATGTTCATAGTAGCCTTATTTATAATAGCCAGAAGCTGGAAAGAATCCAGATGCCCTTCAACAGAGGAATGAATACAGAAAACATGGTACATATACACAATGGAGTACCACTCCGTCATCAAAAACAATGACATCATGAAATTCATAGGCAAATGGGTGGAATTAGAAAATATCATCCTGGGTGAGGTAACCCAATCACAGAAAAACACACATGGTGTGTACTAATTGATGAGTGGATATTAGCTCAAATGCTCAAATTTCTAAGATGCAATGCACGGACCACATGCAACTCAAGAAGGATGACCAAAATGCGAATGCTTCACTCCTTCTTTAAAAGCGGAACAAAAATATCTATAGGAGGTGATAGGGAGGCAAAGTTTAGAGCAAAGACTGCCCCACATGTGGCCCATATATATACAGTCACCAAAACTAGATAAGATGGATGAAGCTAAGAAGTGCATGCTGACAGGAACTGGACATAGATGTCTCCTGAAAGACACAGTCAGAACATGTCAAATGCAGAGGCAAATGCTAGCAGCAAACCATTGAACTGAGAACAGGACCCCCGCTGAAGGAATCAGAGAAAGTACTGAATGAGTTGAAGGGCTTGTGACCCCAGAAGAACAACAATGCCAACCAATCAGAGCTTCTAGGGACTATATCACTACCCAAAGACTATACATGAACTGACCTCGGGCTCCAACTGCATAGATAGCAGTGAATAGCCTTGTTGGGGCACCAGTGGAAGGGGAAGACTTTGGTTCTGCCAAATTTGGACCCCCAGTGTCAGTAATTGTTGGGGGGCGGGTAATGGAGTGTGGATGGGGAGGGGAACAACCTTATAGAAGGGGAAGAGGAGTGGGAGGGGGAGGGGCTGATGGACAGGAAACCAGGAAAGGGAATAACATTTGAAATGTAAATAAGAAATACCCATTTTAATAAAAATGGAAAAAAAACTGTGATATATTTTGGAGGTGAGTTTTGGGCAGGGTGAGAGATAAAAATCCATTTTTATTCTTTATGTATTGACCCCATTTGACCAACAGCATTATTGAATATTTTGTCTTTTTTCCAATGAATACTTTCTTGTTCATAAAAAATTAAATGTTTGGAGCAGTATGGCTTTATATATGGGTCCTTCAACATATACATATATACATACACATATACATACATATATATCCCCATATATAAAATAAGAGATGTTTAACTATCATCACAATCCATTGCAGATGTTTTTATTGATATACATCATATTAAGTGATAAATAAAGTCTCCAAAGTAGAACAATGTAAATTGGAAGTGCAATTTAATGTATGGAGGAAAAATTAAACTAGAGGTTAAAAAATTTACAAATACCTGACTTAAGGCAACCAAGGAATGCTGCTAATAGGATGAGTAGTCTTGGTAACAGAATAGCACACTAATTGGTTATCTGAGTTCAAATGTGCCAGGTTCATCATTGCAGGAGGAACTGCACAGGCTGCCTCTGCATAGACGCCAGGGGCCATGCTGCAGCAAAGGCAGCTCCTGCAGGAGGTCCTAGCTGAGAGACCAAGGATTGCTGACCAATGCCAGCCAATTGGGAGCTGCTGTTTAGAAGAGATGCTTTCTTGGGACTAATAAGGCAAAATCTCCATGTGTATTGATGACTGCTCTTTGCCTGACAATGATCTACTGTCTCTTTTATTTTACTTTCCGTCTCTTTTTACTTCCCTTATTACTCAGAGCAAATCAGGCTTTAATAAATGAAACAGATGCAGTTTTCAGGAACGAGGAATGGTTGTGATCATGAGACTGTGGAGGATGAAGAGCAGGTCTTTCACTTGGCCTTTAGGGCCATAGGAAAGGATCCACACAACAAAACCACAGAGACAGTAAAAGCCTACAATGTGGAAATTGTTCATTGCCAGACTTGGCCTTGAAGTTAGAAGTATGAAAAGATACGTGTAACCCCCCAGTTCAATGACTGTTGCACTAATTAGTCAGGGTGAACTTGGGAAATCAAGGACAGAGAGCTAAAATAGTCTCAAGAAGAAAAGGCATAGAGATGAAAAGAAGGAATCTACAAAATGAAAATGATATATGGGTTTACTTTATAGGAGAAAGACTTGTATGTGATCTAGAAGCAAATAGAATTAGGAGAGTACATGAGGCCATGGAATTGCTAGGATAAGGAAACAAAAATTAGAGAATTGAAAGATGATGTGTAAGTATATAAAAATTAGTACTTTGTTCTCCCAGCTACTTGAAAAATTGGAGATGACAATGCCTAGATGGATATTAGAGAGAGTGAGTTGCTTTTCTTGCATAAATTTGAAAACTTTGTAAGAAACCATTTAACCCTAGTTGTCTGTCACCTTTCTAATCTTACGTGAGGATAGTATTAAAGACTGCTGTCTGTTGTACTAAAAAGTGCAAGAGCTATGCCCAGCTACCTATGAAGAGCAGGCTGTGTTAAAAACTATAAAGAAGTATGCTTTTGCTTTGTGTTTGGTTTCTTTTGACTCTCCAGCATTCTCTAGTCTTCACCATACCAGCTAAGTGTAATTAATTAAATTCTGTCAGTTTGGCATCTCCAGAACTTTAGACTTACAATATTTTGAGGACATATTTCTCATGATCTACAGTCTGTGAACAAGTCAAACTGTGTTTTGCCATTATCCAATTACCATACAAGATAATTCCTTCATCTTGGTCCAAACCACCATTATCTCTTCCAATTCTGAATCTAAGCTAAATTTTAAGCCCTGCTGTACCCTGCCACACTTGTACAAATTTTGCATGTTCTGTTAATTTAGTGTTTTACCAACGACAATTGAAATTATCTGTCTTTACTATTTCTGTAGATTAAATTAATTTTGTATATTCAGTTTGCATGTATGCTTTCTATTTTTAGAAACAGATATTTTTGTTTTTCTCACTTAGGAGTAACATCTGTAGACACACAAAATAAATTAATTTTGATAATTACTTCTTAAAATTGTTTTATATTCATTCTCTCTCTCTCTCTCTCTCTCTCTCTTTCTCTCTCCCTCCCTCCCTCTCTCTCTTCCCCCATCTCCCTCCTCTATGTGTGTGTGTGTGTGTGTGTGTGTGTGTGTGTGTGTGTGTGTGTGCATGTGTGTGTATCTCAGTGAACATGTGTGGGGGATTGGTTCTCCATCTACCATTTGGGTCTTTGGAACTGAACTCTAGTTATGAACCACATCTTTACTCACTGAGCTATTTCCATAACCAATGTTTAAATTTACTGAATAATTCTTAAAATAAAATGAATATTTATGCTTGTGACCATGCCAGAGTAGCAGGAACTTAATTTACTCTTTCTGGCTGAACAACACAAAAGAAAAAAAATCTGTGAAATCGCAGGTTAAAAAAATCTTTACTTATATTTGTTCTCTAATAACTTTATACATATGTATGCTTTAGGACTTTCAAATTTCATCTGCACTGATTTGAGACATGGCTTAATACATGTATATCTGATTTCAAAGACTGAGTAAGAAAGGAGAATTTTGCCATATACCAATATAATTGTGTTTTATTTTTATTTTTGTTTATTTTGTACATTTGTTTTATTGAATGAATAAATCTAGTGTTAATTTCACCAGCTTTTTTTCTATTGTAAAAAATGTGCTTATAGATTAGATGTAGTGATGCATGCCTCTAATCCAAGCACTTGGAAGGCTAAGGTAGATGATTACAAGTTCAAGGCCAGCCTGTGATATACAACAAAATAAAAAGCTCAATGTAGAGATGATAAAACATAAATTAATATTTGTGGCTCATATCTGTAGATATAAGTACATTTAAGGATAAACATCATTCTAGTTGTTCTCATTCCATTGTTTTATTTGTATCTAGATCATTCAGTAAAAATGGTTTTATTATTTTATTTATTACATTTATTAATAGTACATTTTTAGAGAGAATAACTTGGGATAGCTGAGCATTTCAGGAAATGCCAGCAACATGGGCTAAAAAAATGTACTGTCACTAAGAAATTTACCACAGCTGTGTTAGGATGAATTTTACCAAATAAGTTCCGAGGAACATCTGCCAGGATCACCATCAGTGCCATAACAGGAAAAGCCAAGGCTGTGGGAGCTGATGAGAAGCTCCAAAGTATTCTTGACTCACAACACAGCCACCCACAGATGTCAATCCTGTGGGAATGATGCAGCCACAGCTGTGCAGAGTTTGATTTGCCCCCCCACAGCTCACAAAAGAGAGACATGAAAACTCTATTCAGAAGGCGAATGGAAAGTCCACAAAAAGAATTAAACTGATAAAAATAAACACAGAGTTTATCTCAGACCAAGACAAGGGAGAGGAAGCAGCAGATTTTCTAAGGAGACAGAAGTAACTTTTAGCCCAGTGATCTCATTTTCTTGTATCTCCACCTCCGTCTCCTTATCCTTTGCAGCTATTATCGTCTGATGGTTTTGTTATATTGTATCTCCACCCAGCTCTGTCCTAACTCACCTGTATTTTTTCTACATAGTACAATATGCCAGTGTGTCATTTCAACACACTCCTCTGCTCTTCATGACTTTTATTGTTTGGCTCTTTTTCCCACTACCTTCCTCCCCCTCCTCCCCTGTATCTATTGTTCTAATTTTTATGTCTCTCAAAGCATAGAAGCCCAACTAGTTTATGATACCTGCGTATAGAACTGTACCCTACCTTTATAATCTACCATTAACCTCACCCCCCACATTGCCACTCTAGGTTTTCCTTTTGCTTTTAGTAGTCCCATTCTGATATATATTACTTTTTAAATCCTATCCAACAACCTCATATTAATTATCAATCTCCCCATGACTGCTTACCTATATTTTATTTCCCCTAATGCCCACATTTGCTAAAATATTATTATACACAGTAAGGTCAGGGTTCCTTTTTTTCTAAACCAACTAGTACTTGCAAAATGTCTTTACTCTATTATCAGAGGAGGCTAGCTGTTAGTGATTATTGCTGTAGATAGGAATCAAGACACGGGGTGGTTCTTAGAACATCAGTCAAACATTAAATATCATCACAATTGTCCCAAATAAAAGACACAGAGACCTTTGTATTTATAATAAGCTTTAAGTGAGGTGACCCAGTCCCAAAAGGACATGCATGGTATATAATCACTTATAAGTGGATATTAGGCATAAAATACAGGATGTCTGTGCCACACTCCACAGACCCAAGGAGGCTGGACAGGATGGAGGGTACAAGCAAGGACGCTTGAGCCTCATTTGGAAGGGAGAAATGGAATGGTTATGAAAGGCAGATGGAGGGACAGGGCTGAGTGGGAGAGGAGATAGGGAGTAGAGTTGGGGGCTCAGAGTCAGGTGTATGGGGGCAGGGCTTAGGGCGATGGCCTGATGGCCATGAGAACGAATAGAAATCTGGAATTGATGGGGTTGGGGAGGCCCCAGGCATTTCCAGGAACAGACAGAGACTAGAGATGGGGAGGTGCCCAAGAATCAGTAGAGGTCCTTAGTTGTGACTCCTTAGCAATGGGGAGTATGGAGTCTAGGGAGGCTGCCTCTTGTGGCCAGGCAGGAACTCTGGTGGAGCGATAGGGACATCAACCCACTTACAAAATGTTCAACCAAAAACTTACCCTGTCTACAAGAAATGCAGGGATTAGGGATGGGGCAGTGGCTGAAAGAATGGCTTAACAATAAACAGCTCAAGTTGAAACCAATGCTATAGACAAGCACCAATCCTTGACACTATTAATGATATTCTGTTATGATTGCAGACAGGAGTCTTGCATAGCTGTTCTCTAAGAGGCTCCATTCAGCAGCTGACCCAGACAGATGCAGACACCCACAGCCAAACAGTGGATTGAGTTTTGGGACTCTTACAGAAGAATAGGAAGAAGGATTTCAGACCTCGAGGGGATAGAAACTCCACAGGAAGACCAACAGAATCAACAAACCTGGACTCTTGCTGTTCTCAAAGACTGAACCACCAACCAAAAAACATTCACAGACTGGACCTCGGCCTCCTGCCAGGATATGTAACAACAGATATGCAGCTTGGTCTTCATGTGGGTCCTGAGCAATTGGAATGGGAGCAATCCCAAAAGCTGTTGCCTATATATAGTATACATTCTAGATGACTGCCTTTTCTGGCCTCAGTGGGAGAGGAAGCACCTAGCCTCTCAGAGACTTGGAATGCAAGGTTTGGGAGATACCCAGAGGTCCCCAACCGCTCAGAGGAGCAGGGGAGGGGGTGACTGCATGGTGGGTAATGAGCAGGATTTAAAGTGAATAAGACAAAAAAAGAGGGGCTGGAGAGATGGCTCAGCGGTTAAGAGCACTGACTACTCTTCCAGAGGTCCTGAGTTCAATTTCCAGCAACCACATGGTGGCTCACAACCATCTGTAAAGAGATCCGATGCCCTCTTCTGGTGTATCTGAAGACAGCTACAGAGTACTCATATATAATAAATGAATAAATCTTTAAAAAAAAAGAGAGATAAAAAACAGACAAACACTGAAACTGGGCAGATATCAACTCTCTATGCTATTTTGTCTACTTCCCTGTGTTGACCCACAAGGTATCACTTACCATGTTCCAGCTGGGCTGCTCCCACTGCATTAGGTCTCATGGCCATGTGTTCAGGATCCATGCTTCTTCATTGTAATCTCTTCTTTCTCCTCTCCCCCTTCCTCCTGGTCTCCAAGACCAGGAACCTTTGCTTTACCTGCTCTCTTCTGCCCAGCCTAGACAGAAGGCATCATTATTACCCAATCAGGGATAACTTGGGGAGCAAAGTTAACACAACAAAAGTGGGTATACTTAAGAATTCACTAGCGGTGGGTGGAGGGCAATATTTAGCATTTGAATACATAGCAGCACCACACCAACCCCCTACAGATCTTTGGGAATTCAACATCAGTCTGGTCTATATTATCAGCTCCATACTGACTCTTCACGTAGGGAAGCTTGATAAGTAAGTAAATAATAAAAAGACACAGACTAGCAGATTGAATTAGAAATCAGAATTCCCCTACTTGAAGCCTCCCAAGAAGCATGTGTTCTATTAAGGATAAACATTATTTAGGGCAAAAGGATGAAACAGAATATCCCAAGCAAATCAAATCAGGAAATGAACAGGCATTGCTATTCTAGCATCTGAAAAACAGAATTCAAACCAATTGTTTTCAAAAAATGATAGGGGTGAGTATGCACTGATGAAATGAATGAGCCTCCAAGAGGATATTAACAGAGCAGAAGAGACCTGCACCAAGCACCGGCTTCTGAATTTTTATGAATCAAATACTACTAGACTGAAAATCAGACTTACTCGAAACAGTGATGGAATGTGATTTAAATATACTGCTCTCACAATGAAGTAGAACTGT